>NW_020664404.1:13852944-13930900 GCF_002925995.2 Terrapene triunguis
GGCTCAGAGGAGGAGAAATGGACAAGTTACAGACTCAAGGCCCACTGAAGCATCCTGCGATGGCCTCCTATTCTAACCTATTCTACCCTGTTCTCTCTGCTGGCTACAGAGTAGCACACTGTCTCCCCCCAAAATCTGAACCTTGTAAACACTGTTTTTGTGACAGGCATGTTTCTATCAGAGAAAATATCTCGCATAACCAAAGATTGTTGTTTCTCCCCAATGCAGACAGGAAGAGAGAGATTTGCCGAGGGGCAGGCTTTGTTTGGATTAGATATTAATCGGGAACCCTCTGCTTTCCCCATTGGTTTTTCCTAAATAAAAGTTGCTTTAGCAAATGCTTTTTAAATG
This sequence comes from Terrapene triunguis, assembly GCF_002925995.2. Lineage (NCBI taxonomy): Eukaryota > Metazoa > Chordata > Testudines > Emydidae > Terrapene > Terrapene triunguis. Next base: position 13,853,296 of record NW_020664404.1, read on the forward strand.
TATCTCTGTGCTGTTGGGGTGGACTAGCTTTCCGCATGTAACTCTCATGTAACTCATTAACCTCAGATCATCCTCTTCATTCTCGACCGATAGCAGCATTTTATTGTGTTATTTTATTTAATTTCTGCATCAGGCCATGGAATCAGAGATTTTTACACAAAGTCCCTATGCCTGGATTTGGGAGTTGTTTCTGTCAGTGCTGTTAACCTCAAGCCCAGTTTCCCCACAGAACTCTGACAGCATCTCTACGCAAGCAAGATGAATTCTTCTCATGCATTATTTAGAGTAGTGAAGAGGTTCTGGGCATGTGTAGCTTATCTCAGGAATGTGACAGAGGAGCTGGCACTGTCCCGCTTTCAGTGCTGGAGAAATGTAAACTACGCAGCATGGAGCTGTCCTGCCCGTGCCCCTCATGGGCCTAGCTAGTTGGCTGGTTTCCTCTCCCTGGCTATGGTACCAGAGCAGCAGTAGATCCCATAATGCCACGTGGCTGCTGCTTATGCATGTAGTGTGGTTCTGTGATGCTCCTGGATGAATTGTGCCACTCTCTCAACCTCAGGCCATTGTGAACTTCAGACTGCATGTGAGCGTCTTGGCTGCCTGAAGTTAGGAGAGAGGCATAATCCACCAGCTGCGCCACAAAGCCAAGCGACGTGCACAAGCATCTGCCTCAGCACGGTACACAGCGACAGAGGTGCCCAGTGCCAGAGGGAAGTGGGGTGGACATTAAATGTGGGTTGTCAGGTTTCAGTGAGGCTCCTATTGCTCCAGCAGCTGCTTCCTCCTACCCTGCCGTGTGTGTGTGTGTATGCGCGCGCACGTTGTAATTGACACTTTGTGCAGGGGTGTTTTGTGAATTGCACAGAACACCACAAATTAGAGAGGGAAACACCTGGTTAAGTTCCCACCAGTCTTTCCCCCGAGGCAATGCAGGATTGCTCCCTACAACACATTCCCTAACATTTTGTTCAGCCTGGTTTTAAAATCCCAAGCAACGGCACCTCCCTCTCTTCTCTGAGATGATGATGCCACAAGCTAGCAGATCTCACTGCCAGCAAGTTTGTCCTGCTATCCAGCCTAAACGATCCTGTTCCTTACCACACTGGGACTAGAACTCAGATGATATCACTGGTGATGAAACTAATTTAGCTACAACTAATCAGGAAAGAGATCTTGGAGTCATCGTGGATAGTTCTCTGAAGACGTCCACGCAGTGTGCAGCGGCAGTCAAAAAAGCAAACAGGATGTTAGGAATCATTAAAAAAGGGATAGAGAATAAGATGGAAAATATCTTATTGCCCTTATATAAATCCATGTTACGCCCACATCTTGAATACTGCGTACAGATGTGGTCTCCTCATCTCAAAAAAGATATACTGGCATTAGAAAAAGTTCAGAAAAGGGCAACTAAAATGATTAGGGGTTTGGAACGGATCCCATATGAGGAGAGATTAAAGCAGGGGTAGGCAACCTATGGCACGCATGCCAAAGGCAGCGTGCAAGCTGATTTTCAGTGGCACTCACACTGCCTGGGTCCTGGCCACCGGTCCGGGGGGCTCTGCATTTTAATTTAATTTTAAATGAAGCTTCTTAAACATTTTTTAAACCTTATTTATTTTACATACAACAATAGTTTAGTTATATATTATAGACTCATAGAAAGAGACCTTCTAAAAACATCAAAACGTATTACTGGCACGCGAAACCTTAAATTAGAGTGAATAAATGAAGACTTGGCACACCACTTCTGAAAGGTTGCCAACCCCTGGATTAAAGAGGCTAGGACTTTTCAGCTAGGAAAAGAGGAGACTAAGGGGGGATATGATAGAGGTATATAAAATCATGAGTGGTGTGGAGAAAGTAAATAAGGAAGTTATTTACTTGTTCCCATAATATATGAACTAGGGGCCACCAAATGAAATTAATGGGCAGCAGGTTTAAAACAAATAAAAGGAAGTTGTTCTTCACACAGCACAGTCAACCTGTGGAACTCCTTGCCTGAGGAGGTTGTGAAGGCTAGGACTATAAGAGGGTTTAAAAGAGAACTAGATAAATTCATGGAGGTTAAGTCCATTAATGGCTATTAGCCAGGATGGGTAAGGAAGTGTCCCTAACCTCTGTTTGTCAGAGGGTGGAGATGGATGGCAGGAGAGAGATCACTTGATCATTACCTGTTAGGTTCACTCCCTCTGGGGCACCTGGCATTGGTCACTGTCGGCAGACAGGATACTGGGCTGGATGGACCTTTGGTCTGACCCAGTATGGCCATTCATATGTTCTTAACTGAAAAGGTAGGAATGGATAGGGCAGGTTAGAATAGGAACAGGTCACAGAAGTTATTCCGTATGGGAGTAGATTATTCTACCAGGCCAGACTCCATGGGGACAGGTGAGGCATAAATGCCTTCAGTAGCCTCCATGGTCCAGAGCACAATGAGCTATCTGATGGAGGGAGAGGTACCTGTCCCTTTTCCCTGCAGCCCAATAAGTACAAACTTAGACTTGGTCTACACTACAAACTTATGTTGGTATAATTATGTTGCTCAGGGCTGTGGAAAAGCCACACCTCTGAGCGATGCAGTTATACCGACCAAACTCCTGGTGTAGACAGCGCTCTGTTGACGGGAGGGCATCTCTGTCGACATAGCTACCACCTCTCAGGGAAGTGGAGTACCTACGCTGGCAGGAGAAGCTCTCCCATCCCGTCAGCATAGATAGCTTCTTCACCAAGTGCTGCTGCTGCACTGCTGTAAGTATAGACAAGCCCAGAGTGACTGGAGATCACTGCTGCTTTGCAAAGGCTGAGGCTAGTGAAGAAAAGGAGTGAACACCCAGGGGGCCATAGGTTTAATATTTCCAACTTTTTATTCCTTATTTATCTGTGATTTCCCCAATATAACAGTCTCCCACCCTCTTCAAAGAACATCACTTCCCAGGCCCACAGGGAATTCCACATTCCATTCTACATTATACCTTGGCGGTTGCTTGGCTCACATAGATCACTATGCACAGCTGGATGTGGAGTGAATTCCTTTCACTGTTGTCATTAGCATTTCAGCCCAAGTGTTTCCTTTGGAAAGTTGCTATCTGGAGATATTAAATTCCCACGAATCTTGCTCTCCAACAAAAGACTTTTGCTGCCTGCTGGGGGATGATTCTTTCCTGTGCAGATCAAGGTGAACAAAGGACCCTACAAACGTGCAGGAATTTCTTTTCTGAGGACTCCCAGGCTGCAGGTGGTTGGCAGCTGCTCACCAGAGGGGGCTGTGTGGTAGATAGAGAATTTATGTGCACACACCAGCAAAACTTGATCAGGCCCCACCCATTTATACGGGCGCTTTACTTGAAGAGTACTTGATATGTTTCACAATTAAAAAAAAAAAGACCTGTTAAGATTTTTGTTATCGTTAACCACTTGGGGGTTTGAAAAGGAAATTTAATTATTTCCTTGCAGCTTTTTCCTCCATTGCTACCCATACTAGTGTGTTATTGTAGGGTCTCTCGTGAGTGTTGGATTGTGGAAGGGAGGTGATGAACTCTCTCTATCCTGAGAGACTGCTGAGACTGAACCTAGAATACACATTCAGGTTAACTCAATACCAGAAAGTATCAGAGGGGTAGCCGTGTTAGTCTGAATCTGTAAAAAGCAACAGAGGGTCCTGTGGCACCTTTAAGACTAACAGAAGTATTGGGAGCATAAGCTTTCGTGGGTAAGAACCTCACTTCTTCAGATGCAAGTGAGGTTCTTACCCACGAAAGCTTATGCTCCCAATACTTCTGTTAGTCTTAAAGGTGCCACAGGACCCTCTGTTGCTCAATACCAGAAAGATGTCAACAAACTGCAGGAATTTAAGAGAAGAGCAACAAAGGAGCTAAAAGGACAACAGATTAAGATAGCTAAAGAAGGATAATTTAGCTAAGTAGTGAGGTGATACCGCCTGTAAACGTTTGAAGGATTTCATCATCAAGGAACAAGAGCTGCGATTTAATCTCAAACTAACTTTCTATCTTTTTTTGTTGAGATTACAAATAAGGTTGATAAAGGTAATAGCGTTGACGTAATACTCAGACTTCTGTAAGGCTTTTGACTTGGTACTGCATGACATTTTGATTAAAAAACTAGAACGATACAAAATCAACACAGTACACATTACATGGATTAAAAACTGGCTAACTGATACTTGTGTAAAGGAAATTTAAGATGAATTGCTGAAAACGTTACCTTACTGCTCAGACACCATGTATAAATAACTAGGCAGGTGTATAGAAAAGTGAGGTCTATGAGACTGTGGCATGCCAGGTAATCACTCAAGGGAAGTTACAGGTGGCCCAGCCTGCAATGGAGAAAACACAAGCTATTATGCAAGCCTGTGTTGGATTAAGTTATAAAAAATGTCTTCCATCTCTAATTACTATGGGGCAAATTGTCAACTGGTGTAAACCAGCAGAGTTCTATTGACTTCAATCTATATCTACACCAATTCAAACCCGCTGAGGATCTGGTCCTATGATTTAGGAAAAGGGCAAGGACAAAACAGGGCTAGGTTTCTCATTGTGCAGGCTGATGAGTAAGTGTGATGGATACAGGGCAGCACATGGGCTCGTTCAGCTCACTAGAGCACAGCCTGTGTGTGAGATGTTTTATGCTGCAGTTCCCCATCCGATGGCTCTCACACTGCCTCTTAGATGCACCATAGAGAAGTGGATAGATGGTGGCATGTGGGTAGGGGGACCAGATAGAAAGTGTGAAAAATTGGGACAGGAGGTGGGGGGTAATAGGCACCTATATAAGAAAAAGCCCAAAATATCAGGACTGTCCCTATAAAATTGGGATATCTGGTCACCCTACATGTGGGGTTCTTGAGGGTCACTGCATATCTGATTCCAATCCCAGGCCATTCAGGAAGTCAGCAGGTTTGAAAATGCTTGTTTTGACCCATTTTTCTTTTGGGTCCTCTATGCAAACAAGAGTTTCAAGGAGCATGGCAACTTCCCTGCCCTGACCAAACTATTAAAGCTCCTGACCTTAGATGTGATTTGGCCCACATCTAAACCAACCTGATGAAGCCCAAGAGCGGGCTATGAACTTGTATATGGTAGAAGGGTCTCTAACCACCGAGACCACATGTCTGTAGTGAAACCACAAGTCCAGTTGCTGACTGGTTTTGTAAGACTGCTGCCATAATGGCCTGGGGAATTTAAGCCATTGCAAGACATAAATGCTTTCATCAGATTTTATGTCTAAACCATTTGGACCAAATTCTGTCCTGTTTTACACCCCAGCCCATCTCTCCTGATATCATAGGGACTGAGCTGGCTGTATGTGCAAAAATGGGCCCTGTATTTATACCTGTCTGAATAAAGCTTTTTACCTATAAAGGTCAAAGTAATTGTAGCAATTGGAGTAGAAAATACCCAACCCAAGGTGTAGTTATGACCCCACCCAGCCTGTTTGTAAGTTGTAGAGGGAGTGTATACATTCCTGTCTCTTTGCCTTTGCTAGATGACAATCTTAAGTAGACTATACATATATTTGCACTGGGCGACTTTCTATTTAAACAGCAGGTGTAAAAGCAAATTCTAGTCTGATTAATTTTTTTAGGCAGCTGCTGCTAACTTCAGAGCACTAATGGAAGACAGGTTGCTTTTTTACTTTGTTTCTGAAGTGCTCACAAATCAGAATCAAAGTATCAGAAGTAAAACTTTGTACAGCTACTTAGCAGTTTGCTTTTCCAGTGGTGACATGTCTACTAGTGCGTTTGCAGTTTTTTGAAAATCGTTTGGTATAAGCAACTTTTTTTGTTCTTTTAATCAGAATTACAGGCTTGTTCTTTCAACTCTAAGACTGTTTGTTTTTTGTTTGAACTGTGAGAGCATAAATAAACCAACCTAGCCTGAGACAAAATATCCATAAATTAGAGCCACCACTTAATTAGAGCAGAGCTTTACAATGAAGTCTTGACTTCCCTGTGAACAATGTATCAATTTGAATATATAATAATTAAGTAAAAGTACATGTTGCTGGAAGCTTCTGGAAAGCACCAGTTGCTAAGGATGGTTAGTACAGGCACTTCTGGTACATTGCCATTTTGAAAGTGTCAATTTTTAAAAAAAAATTCACATCAGGGTCATTGTTTTTAAGCCACGCTTCAAATACCCCCATCCCTCTAGGCTGGTGCGTGGGTGTGAAGCGGCCAAGTTCCCGCACTGCTGAGCTAATCAGTGCTCAGAGGGTTCTGTGTTCATTTGCAGGGGCTTGAAATACAGAACCATCAGCTTCCCCTCTGTTCTAGGGCATCAAGATGCCACCACCTCTTTAAAACTGGTATGGCTCCTCTGTGCAGAAGCTGATATAAATCCAAGATTACAATTTACTGGGCAAAATTACAACTTACAAAAATTCCGGCTGCCCCTCTGGCCCCACAACAATGACAGAGGAGCTGTAAAAAGCCTCAGCCAGATTCCTGTTCTATAGGATTTTAGGGATAGGCCAGGAATGAGAGGGGAGGCAGCAATGTTGGGAGGAGAGGAGGGAGCAAGCAGAGCAGTCCTTGGTAGTGAAGGGCCTGCCCTTGAGCAAGACACCATTTTCAGGACTAGATTTCTCCTTCCGCACAGGAACCCTGATGTTTCTCTACCCGATCCAAGCCTCCCAGCCCTCGCTTCCTAAAGGGACCAAGAGCCTGGAATTACTGCAATCTGACCCCCCTGGAGTCTACGGCCTAATCTGCTTCCAACAGAATCAATGATGGGGTAGTGGCCTGACTGGCTTTTGTGGCATGAATATAAGCAAGACAAGATGCTGCATGAATGTAGTTCCCAGATCCCGTCACCCTAGTCTGCAAGTGGGTTCAGGAGTCTTTAATCCTGATTGCTCACATTCAAGGGAGGTGAACTGCGGACACCAGAGAAAAGGAGAGTAAATATCATACAAAATACAAGTGCGCACTTATACTGAGGTATGTCTTCACACAACACACAGCCAACCTGTGGAACTCATTGCCAGGGGATGTTGTGAAGGCCAAAATTATCACTGACTTCAAAAAATAATTAGATATGTTCCTGGAGGACAGGTCCATCAATGAGTATTAGCGCAGGTGGTCAGGGATGCAACCCCATGCTCTGTGTGTCCCTAAACCTCTGACTGCCTGAAGCTGGGACTGGATGACAGGGGATGGATCATTCCATAAATTGCTCTGTTCTGTTCACTCCCTCTGAAGCATCTGGCACTGGCCACTGTCGGAAGATGGGATACTGGGCTAGCTGGACCATTGGTCTGCCCCAGCCTGGCTGTTCTTACAAACATGTGCAAGCCAGGGACAGATCAATAAGCATGTATCAGCATGGGGCTGAAACATTCAATCTCATGATCAGGGATCCATGCCAGGGAAGACAGACCTATCACCCTGCCACAGGGCCGCCCAGAGGAGAGGGCAAGTGGGGCAATTTGCCCCAGGCCCCGGGCCCCGCAGGGGCCCCCACGAGAGTTTTTCGGGGCCCCTGGAGCGGGGTCCTTCACTCACTCTGGGGGCCCCGGAAAACTCTCGCGGGGCCCGGGCCCCCGGAGCTTCTTCCGCTCCAGGTCTTCGGTGGCAATTCGCGGTGGGGGGTCCTTCCGCCCCGGGACCCGCCGCCGAAGTGCTGGGTCTTCGGGGGCAATTCGGAGGCAGGGGCCCCCCGCCACCGAAGACCCCAGGCCCCCTGAATCCTCTGGGCGGCCCTGCCCTGCCAAGGGTCATGCCTGGGGAGATAAGGACAAGAGCAGGAGGCAGAGGAGTTTAAAACAGTGAGGGAATCATTTCATTAGCAAACAACATTTTCTATGGCCTGGTCTAAGCTACAAAGTGAGGTTGATGTGAGCCACCTTGTGCCGACCGAGTTGTGCATGTGTCTACGCTGAAATTGGTCTCTCACTGATAAGTGCCCCATTACAGCGATGCAGTAACACCACCTCTCTGAGCAGCGTTGAGCCATGGTCGATGTACTGAGGTGGAAGCAGCGCAAGTATAGACACTTCAGTTACTTATGGGAACCCTAACAGTCCTCCAGCAGCTGTCCCAAAATGCCTGACACTGACCGCTCTGGCCACACTTGTGAACTCCATGGCCCAGGGGTCATGGAGACTGGAAGGTGAGCACACCTAGCTGCTCTCATTGCTGAGTGCAACTGCCCAGCTGATCATGCCAGCTACACGCTCCAGATGCTCTCTGGCTTGGAGTACACAGGAGATATTAGATCTCCTGGGCCTATGGAGAGAAGAGGCTGTGCAAGCACAGCTGTGGACCAACTGTAGAAACATGGACATCTTCTAGCAGATTGCATGGGGGTGCAGGAGACCAGCAACAGGAATCATGCTCGGCCAGGGAGGCCAACAGTAGATCTCGTGCCAAGCCGCAGACCTGCCGCTTTTACAAAAATCTGCCTGCCATACTTGGCAAAGACTCTACCACCACCCTCTGCAACACTGCGGATACCTCTGAGGACCCCAAGCCACAGGCCTCTGGTGAGAACAGCGACAAGGAGGAGGATGGGTGACATGTGACCAGGGGGTCCAGCTATGCTACGAGCCAGGACTTGTTTGAGACTTCACCGCAGTCCAGTCAGTCCCTGTAGTCAAGCACGGGCAAGCCACATGCAGGTGAACAAACCTCAGGGACGTGTTTAATTTTTTTTCCATTACAAAGATGTACTGATGGCATCCCCAATGTCAGAGGACACCGCTATCGACTTTTCATAAATTTACTTGTTCTAGAATAGGTAGGGGTACAACAAAGAGAGGTAGCGCTGTTATCTGTTTTTCATGTTTGTTTATGTACACAAGGGTGTTCCTTGAATCTTCCTGAGAGATTTCGATGAAACCTTCATGGAGGTACTCTGCAATCCCCTTCTGAAGGTTTCTAAGAATGGCAGCGTTATTTCTTCCTCCGCGGTAGGACATTTTCCCACACCAGTCAGCGATAACTTCAGCAGGCACCATTGCAGTGTGCAGGCTAGCAGCCCAGGAGGCTTCAGGGCACCAATACCAGTTGTGCTCTCTGTCTATACCCTCAGGAGTAAGAGATCAGCTAAAATCACCACTGCCTGTGGAAAGTGGTGCCAGTATTCAGCGCCATTCCCCATTGTTTCATGCAACCAAGCAATTCCCGCCTCATTTCCCTTAGCCCTGGCAGGCCATACTCACCATGGCTGGGGCGTGAGTGGTGCCGTGCACAAGCAGAAGTGTCAATAAGCATGTCTTGTTTAAAATTTTAGAGGAGCAAGGGAAGGGAGCTCTGAATCTTCTGTTGCGACTACACTGACAATGATACCTCTGCGTGTTTTATCTGCAGCTGCTGCGGCCTGGAGGGGTTTCCCCTGCAGTCTGGAGAAAGAAAGAGAAGACAGGAGAAAGACCCAGGAGTTCCAGCAGTAAAAGGAGAGGGAGATGCACCAGGACGTAATGGGGCTTCTCTGGCAGCAAATACAGATGCTGCAGACTCTTGTGGACCTACAGGTTCAACAGTCATAGCTTGTCTCCCTTTGCAGTCCAGGGAGAACTTTATTACAGCATCTCCCTACACCCTCCTCAACATTCCACGTGATATCGGGGGCCACATCCCTACCCCTACTGCTCCATCCTGGGGGGATATAAAGGACAACCACTGCTTCACATACACTGGCCTCTGAAAGCCACGGTTGCTGTATGTGTAGGGAAAATGGACGTGAATGTTCTTTCCCCTTGTTAAGGTCTGTCTCATTAATATATTAAGTTTTTAATGCATTTGCTTTTAAATTGCACAGATTTTTCTTTGCACTGGTTTTGTTACTGAATACAATTCAATTATTTGGAAAATAACGCATCTATCTTAGTTCATAACATATGCCGCAGAGTGCCTAGCAGTTCTGAAAACACCCACTTACTTGTTGCTATACAGTGTGACACAACACATGGGATCAGTGACAAACACAGTGTAATACTCAGAAATGCACAGCAAACACCACAAAATTAATAGGCGCATTGACAGTGCTATATTCATGGTTGCACACCAAACACCATCCAATTTTTAACAGGCCCCAAAACGTCCGGGTAGAGCACGGTACATCACAATGCATTACTGTGGCTCGCTGTTAAAGTGCTCTTTCAAAGCCTCCTTGAGCACCTACAGCTCCGCTTTGAGCTTTTCTGATAGCCCTTGGGTCTGGCTGCTTAAACTCAGCAGGCAGCCGCTCCACCCTGCCCTCCCACGTCATCTTTTCTGCCTTTGCTTCACAGATATTATGCAGGATACAGCAGGCAGCTATAACTATTGGGATTCTTTTTCACTGAGGTCCAGTCTTCCAAGAAAACAATGCCAGCGTCCCTTCAGTCAACCGAAAGCTCATTCTACCATCATTCTGCACCTGCTGAGCCAGTGTTTGAATCTTTCCTTGGTGCTATCGAGGTGGCCGGGGTTAGGGGTACAGCTTCAGGAGCCAAGGGAACAAAGGGTAGGCTGGGTCCTCCAGGATCACTATTGGCATTTCAATGTCGCCAACGGTAATCCCCCAGTTGGGAAAGAAAGTCCCTGCTTGTAGCTTTCTGAACAATTGTGTGTTCTTAAAAATGCAAGCGTCATGCACCTTCCCTGACCAGCCAACACCGATGTCAGTGAAGCGTCCCCGGTGGTCCACCAATGCTTGCATAACCATAAAATAGTAACCCTTTCCTTGATGTACTCTGTGGCAAGGTGGTCTGATGCCAAAATAGAGACGCATGACATCTATTTCCCCACCACAATTTGGGAACACCATTGCTGCAAATCCATCCACTATCTCCTGCACATTGCTGGGAGTCACAGTTCTGCTTAGCAGGAGGCGATTAATGGCCCTGCGTGTGCTAAGGTCTTACAGGATACAGGCCTGTAGCTTCCTTGCGTTACTGCTGAAGATTATAAAGGCAGAATATAATGAAGGCAAGCTAGCCCAATGGGCTACACACACGTGCATGACAACAGCCTCCATAGTGGATTTACCACTGACCGGTAGCAATCTGGCATCTCAAGTTTCCCCAGTGCGATCGCCACTTGCTTCTTTGTTGTGCCTGTGTTGGACTGCTGGAGCGAGCTTCGCATGCAGAGCCAGGAATGTGGGCTTGCGCATCTGAAAGTTCTGCAGCCACGGCTCATCATCCCAAACCTGAATGATGATGAGATTCCACCAGTCAGTGCTTGTTTCTTGGTCCCAGAAGCAGTGCTCCACCATCTTCAGCTGCTCCCTGAATGCCACCAATGACCTTGAATTGGTTCTTGCTAATCTCACAGCAATCTGTCCCCCAAGAAATTGTCATGTTACCCACTGATTAGGTTCTTCTTACGGTTTTGCAAATACCAGAGGATGGTGCGTCCTGTGCTTGCAACACTTATGACAATAGTGCAGAACTGTGCAGGCTTCCTAGTCCCATCAGAGATGGCGGAGAGTGAAGGGGGCTGCGCAGGTTCGTGAGATTTTTTTTAAAAGCGTGTAAGTTATGGTATATAGATCACATTCAGGGATGGAGATAGTTGTTTGCTAGGAAGTTGACCCCTGGCTCCCAGTCACTCCTATGCGACTTGTTTCTGCTCCATCATGCATTGCCAAAACTTCCCAAAAGACAGTGTGCTGGATAGTGACATATTACACACTGGGATACCTACCCATGGTGCAACTCACCTTGCACCGACACAAGCACTCCTGGTGAGTATGTGCAGCACTGACGCAAGGAGCCAAGTGTGCATGAGCACAAGCGAGATACTAACTCCAGCGGCTTTAAGCCAACGTCACTTGCATCGACCAAAGCTTGTAGTGTAGCCATGGCCTACAACTTCAGTAAAATGAGCAAGGTGAGTGAACAGCACATGGAAAAAATGCTCCCACACTCAGCAAACAGCAAGAGACTCCAGTTTGAATGCAATGAAATGAAAACTTTGTGGTTTCCCCTGACTGTATTTCAATTACTTTATGATAACAAAAAAGAGGCAGCCCTGGTGCAGATTTCTGCTCGTTCGTTTCACTGATAGAATTGCTCATACACTTATATACGTCTAACATGAAAGTAGGATGTTACTGAAAGCTATATTTAGGGCTAAACAAACTGGAAGAGTTTTCGAAGCTTTCATATTATGGTGATGCTCCAGTCATAAGCAGGGCCTCACGGTGCTGGGCATTGTACAAACACAGAGTGAGAGACACTCCCTGTCCTGATGAGCTTGCAATATAACTAGACCAGAGAGACAATGGGTGGGAGGAGAAACAGAGGCTTAGAGAAAGAAAGTGACTTGCCCAAGTCACTGCTAGGAATAGAACCCAGCTCTCCTGATTCCTAGCCCAGTGCTTGATCCACTGGACCAGGCTGCCTCTCAAATCCAGCCACCGTTCACCCTTAGTGTCCTGTTTACTCACCAGTGCTGGGTTCTTCTGCTTAGTTTCCCATAAAGAGATCTGATTTGATTTGTCCATAGTAAAGTATCTCCTTGTAGCAGGAATCCAAGAGTCTCCCACAGAAGAGTTGGATTTACATTTACAATCCAGGGCACTGAGGTAGACAATCTACAGACAATGTCTAACATGTACATTTGGAAGATTTTATTGACTGAGCAAACTGTGGCGGCCAAACCTTGGATCAGTCAATAACGAACGTCTCTAATTAATCTCTTAATAGAAAGACTGTCTTGCGGCCAGCTCCTTTGGAATTATGGAGACTAGCTCCCTTTCCACTCATGATCACATAGCATCCCTGGGGCTATTACAGCAACTGCCTAGATAGAAGAGTGATTGTAGGAAAGTGTTTAGTGAATTTTGAAGCTGTCTCTAACATGGGGTAACAGCTGGAAACAAGTAGTGGAGCCAACACTATATTAGCAGCCAGCTCTCTGCAGGTCACCAGCAGATTATCTAGGGAACATGGTCTTGGAATTGGTGCTTTCAATAAGTTCATAGCTGTGGAAGCAGTCTATCTGCATTTCTAACACACCCCGCATTTAGTTTTCCTAGGCACAAGGGAAAACCAGCATGGGAGAAAAAGGCGGAGAAGATGTTACATGAGGGAACAGCTTTCGCTAGATAGGGAACAATGGGGAGCATTGGGACTTGGAAGCCGCTAGAAGTTAGCTGGCACCCTGCATGGAGAGCTGTCAGGGGGATGCTCCATAGAGAGAAATGCAATATTAGGCTGTTGTACAAAAAAAATCTGCTGTTAAACTTGAACTCAATGTCTATGCTGAACGATATTTTCTAACGAGAGACCTAGGTCATGTGATTAATGAGTGTGTTGAAAAATAAGAGTGCAATGGACTCTATCTAATTGAAGTGTAGGCCTGGCACATGGCAGCTTTCTTTTCTGTGCTCTATTTCTCTTGTAAAAGGTTGCTGCTTAGGGAGGGAGTAGGTCTAAGGAATAAGGAAGTGTTATTTACTCCTCCTCATAACACAAGAACTAGGGGGTCACCAAATGAAATTAATAGGCAGCAGGTTTAAAACAAACAAAAGGAAGTATTTTTTCACACAACGCACAGTCAACCTGTGGAACTCTTTGCCAGAGGATATTGTGAAGGCCAAGACTATAACAGGGTTCAAAAAAGAACTAGATAAGTTCATGGAGGAAAGATCCATCAATGGCTATTAGCCAGGATGGGTAGGGATGGTGTCCCTAGCCTCTGTTTGCCAGAAGCTGGGAATGAGTGACAGGGGATGGATCACTTGATAACCTGTTCTGTTCATTCCCCCTGGGGAACCTGGCATTGGCCACTGTCCAAAGACAGGCTACTGGGCTAGATGGACCTTTGGTCTGACCCAGTATGGCCATTCTTATGTTCTCGTGTATAGGCTGTTATGGGAAACCCAGATGAGCCTGACAGAGCTGTTTGCTTTCTTAAGGGGTTCAACAGAATTGCAGCTATTTGATAAATACGGTCTATGGTAAGTTCTCCTTGGCCGTCAGCACAATAAGGGTTCATCAGAACTCTTTGTATTCAGGCCTGGGTTATAGCATTTGTGGCTTCTAGAAGGAGATTAAAGAAGAAGGGCTGCCTTGCTCCTAATGGCCAAATGGATACAAATTGCAGTCTGTGCGCTCCTAGGGCGGGCTGGTGATATAGGGAAGGAAGCGGTTTGGCAGCGATGTGACCTGACTTATGGGGACACTTGAGACCCGGTCTCCGTCTCTGGTGCAGTTGCACGTGGGCTGTGCTACAACAATGCAATAGCTACCCGCTCTATAGCAATGTCCAAAGCAGAAAGCAGGATTTCCTGTGAGTCTGTCTCCCCTATACCAGACAATGGGCAGTCTGAAAACTGGAGACATTTCTGCCTTTCCCTTTTTACAGGGAAGAATACACAGAAACCGCCGGGAAGGTCATAGAGGAAATTCAGCATGAAAGATAGGAAAAAGTTAAGTGCATTCACCATGCCCAGCCTTTGCTGACCTGCATGGAAAGGGTCAATGAAAGCATAAGGTTTAACATAAGCTTTTCCTGGCGCTTATGGAAATAGCATTACACTGCTGAAGGGGCAGGCAAAGATTGTCTGCCATGTCCATTTAGGGGAGGAGTTTCAAAAGCACCTAAGGGAGTTAATGGGGCTTCCCCTGGGAGGGGGGTGCCTAATGCCCTTAGGCAATCTGAAAATCCCTCCCTTAGTCTGTGAACTCTTTGGGAGAGGGACTATCTTTAACTATGTGTTTATACAACCGTTACAATGATGAAGGCCCAGGATTGGTTGGGGCTCTGAATATGGCTGTAATGCAAATAATAATATGGAGATGGGGGCTGTACACAACCCTAATGCAGTTAGGGCCTGAAAGGGAAAACACAGAGCATCAGCTAGAGGAGGGTCTGCTGCACAGATGGGACTGAGATGTGAGGTTCTTTATTTCAGGACCAGAGGATGCTCTGTCTAGAGAATTGTCAACAACTCTCTCTTCCCTTCTAGAGGGTGCACCTGCCTGAAGTGATTGTAAGGAATATTCTTCAGGGCACTTGTTCTTAACATTCAGACCGGGGAGGAGTTCCTTTCTAAAAACGTTCACAACAGATCAGAATGCCACAAACGTGTCGGGAGTTGTTATGGTCACTCATGTACAAGCTACTTGAGAGACCCTCTTTCCCCCCGTGTCCCACAAGGCACGTGAGACTGACTGGACTGCCCTGGCTCTTCAGCCTCAGCTTCCATCTAGAATGGGGGAGAACTGAACTTTTCCAGTTCAGGTCCAATTCCCATCTGCAGCTCGCCCTCCTGCAAGATCTTCATCATCTTGCTCCATGCAAAGCTCACTTTAAAGCCTTCCTCTTCAGGCCAGTCCAACTTCAACCATTTTATAACCTCCCAAGGAAAGTCCCTGAAAAGGGGAGGCCTTCTCTTTTATCTCATTATTTTTGTTGAGGGTAAGAAAGGTTGGTTTCTCTGGACTGTTGGAGCCAGAATTGTTTAAATGATTGTATATTGTATGCAGCGTCTCAGCAGTTCTTAGGATGGACACTTAATTCAGTTCTAAAATAATCTCTCTCTCTCAATCGCTCTCTGTGCACGTGTGCATATATGATATTATACAGCACTGTATGTTCTGCCATTGCACATTCAACAGTGTTAAAACCCAGGAAAGTTGTGAAAGAGTTCCATACTCAGCAAACTCTCCAGTGCAGGCTTCTCTCTCTTCTTCTGAGTTTGTCTATGCCTCTGTCTCTTATAAATCATAAACACAACATTTTGTCCAAGAAAAGAAGAATCTAATGCAACACAAACATGCAATGGAGATACCTCCAGGCTGGACATAGATTTCCATTTTGTTTTTTATCCTACAGTGCATTCCCTGTGTGGTCAGAGCCAGACCCATTGCCCTGGACTGGCATGGTTTTACCTGATACTTATTCCAAGTGGATTTTATTTACTCAAGCGTGCAGAATGACAAAGCAAGTTTTCTTTGGTATTTTGAAGGACATGAAGCTTCAGAGGACAGAAAGCAAATGGAGAATCTATCTATACAGATATTTATACAGCCCCCATCACCAGAGCATCTATGAAAATGAGCACACTGTTCTGAAAGCAGATTCGAGACTGCTGTTTTCTTCAGGCTTTAATTAGATTTGTTGCATGCAGGGCTGCTGTGTGTGGGCGAGTGTGTTAACATTCTTAAAACATCATAAGTTTCTGTTCAGTTTTTCAACCTGGAAACTGAGCATAATTTACTTACAGTAACTGGCCATTCATCATGTCATGTACTGCATTATTAACTCACAATGACAGGACAGTTAATAGAGAATATATGAGAACTGAAGAGGTATTAATTCTCAGTGAGACTCCAAACGTCCCTCTGATATGCTCTGCTTTTCTCATTGCTTTATTACATAATTAATTCCTGTGGTTAAACAGAAGCCTTAAGAAAGAAAACAAACTCAATTTCATGGTTTGTTCTGATTACTCAAGGAGGAAGGTACACTGCAAAACTTCCATCTCCTCTTCATCCATGCAAATAGGCCTCTCATTAAAGGATATATGTCTTGTATGCACCCCTATAATATCACACACCAGCTCCTGACTTGCATGCAAAGCCACTGGAAGCCAAAATCCAGAATCACTGCAGGGCTTGACAGCAAGGGCAGCATCTCACCTTAGAATTCTGGCAGCTGCAATCATAGGAGCCTGGGCACTTCTATAGGCTCCCTATCCATCCTTTGGTTTGTTTATTTCATTATTCCCTGTAATCTCAATGCAAAGTGCAGCATGCATGTAACAAGCCTAGGACCACAAGGTTCTTCTGCAAGTTGCTAGGATGTCAGACTCTGGGAACATCTTAAAAGTCTCCTCCTTTAGAAAGCTTAATTTCCTGCCTTCCACGGGGGAGACAATCATTCACTGGTCATGAGCTGTCCAAGGGCCCGATTCTACAAACACCACCTGAGTAACTCTATTTTTGTGAGTAGTTCTGCTGATTTAAGGAACATTGATCTCAATGGGACTAATCGTGCAGGTAAAAGGACATGGCCCCCATCCTCTAATGTATTCAGGAACCTCAAATCTACTCATGGCCAAGATTCTCAAAGGTATTGAAATCAATGTGAGTTTGGGCCTCCAGAACTTTGAGGATCACAAAGCAAAATTAATAGGGCAGAATATAATTGTTATAACAATGGCTATCTTAGCAGACCAGCAGATAGTGTCTATTTAATTTATGTTTTCATAGAAAGGACACAAAGTTCTGAACAGGGACTCATGGTGGCAGGTTTTTTGAAGTTGAAGGGCTGAAATTTAATCACATCTTCCCATGACTGAACGTAATCGTTTTTTATTCTGGCTCGTGTTTCAAATCAGTTGTGTGAACGGTACCGCCTGTGGAACTGAGCTGATAAATAATTCATTTTCTAGCAATTGGGCTGGTGCAAAACTACAATTAAAATAAATCACCTTATTGCTGTGCATCTAAACTAGAACCTCTTCAGAAGCTTAGTTAAATGGGGTCAGGAGCCAGCTCAGCCCACCCGGAGTTAGGCTGGCAAAACAAGGCACTGAAAAGATATGTAACCCTTCTGCCCATCTAAGTTGGCAGCAACAAGGGCCGGGTTCTGTATCTAGGGGTTCCGTTTCAATAACACAATGCAAAACCGGCTCGAGCCCCCACCCAGTGACCTGGGACAATTACATACCACCCCCCTGGGTACCTCTAAGAGGCAATACTTCCCCTCTCGCAAGCACGGAGTCTGAGTGTAGCAGAAAATGTTTAATAACATGAGGTAAACGACATCAGCATAAAATTGGAAAAACACCACAAACAGGATTCATAACACAAACCATGAGCAAAACTCACCCCAGCAAATTGGGCTGTGTCCTTTCCCTTTGGTTCTTGAATCCAGCAACCCAAAAATCTCCCAGAGTCCCCAAAGTCCAACATCCCCAAAGTCTCTGGGGTCCAGCAACCACCCAAAGTCCCAAAAGTCCAACAACCCCCAAAGTCTCTGCCCCTGGTCAGTGCAGCCCCAGAGTAAAGGGGGGGGGGCACGCAG
Organism: Terrapene triunguis; assembly: GCF_002925995.2. Taxonomy (NCBI): domain Eukaryota; kingdom Metazoa; phylum Chordata; order Testudines; family Emydidae; genus Terrapene; species Terrapene triunguis. The sequence continues at coordinate 13,871,282 of NW_020664404.1, forward strand.
GGTGTTAAGGGGCACCTTACGTGATCCGAGGCTGGCCAGCCGTCTGTTTCTCCGTGGGGGTTCTGCCGCAGCTTTTACCACGAGCCAGTCCACTTTCCTGCCATCCCACGAACTGCTCCGCTCCACTCCGCTCTGCTCCGCTCACCGACCTGTGAGCCGTTCCAGCCGTCCCCGCAAACAGCTCCGCTCGCCGTTCCTTGGGCCACTCCAACCGGCCCCGCAAGGCTCCACGCCGCTCGCTGCTCCTCCAGTCGTCCCCACAAATTGCTCCGCCAGCTGCTGAGCAATATAGCTTCAGGCTCCCCCACTAGTTAACACAGCACTCAGTGATCTCAGCTCTTAATAACATCAGCTCTTTTGTGATTTCAGCTCTTAGTGATTTCAGCTCATATAGTAGGGGAGCCCCAGTGCTGGTGCACCATTGGCCCAAAGTGAATTCAGCTCAGCAGCCTGTAACTAGACTCACAACCTTAGGATCAATCCTCTCCTGTGCCTGGTTTGTGTTAACTTGACTGACCATAGCTTTAATATCATTTCCAATCATAATATCCTTAGGGAGTGTGTCTTTTACTCCCACAACCATGGTGCCCTCAAATCCCTTCCATTTCAGGTGGATTTTAGCCAAAGGCACCCTGACAAAATACTCAGAAAAGGCTACAACAGTCACATCTTCACCTGGCAAATAATCTTCCTTCCTGACAAAACTTGCTTTAACCAAAGTGATATCTGCTGCGGTGTCCCTCCATGCCATACACCTGACTCCATTCACTTCTGCACTGCTAATAAACTCTGCATTATTTCCCCCATATTTAGCTTTAATGTGAGTTTTAAGGTCAAATTCTTCAGAGACCACAGAAACAGCATTTGCACACAGGGCACCAATGCTGGGCTCTGTGTAGCTTGCCTGTGAGTTTATAACAACAGGGTTAGCATTTGCCGTGGCATTTGGGGTTCCTGGTTTTGGGCTGCCCTTCAGTGTCGGGCAGTCTGGTCTCATGTGGCCCAGCATACCACAGTGATAGCATGTAACCTGTTCCGTCCTGGGATGTGAGTTCCTACCCTCCGGGCCCCTTTGAACTCCTTTAGAAGAGTCAGGGACAGGTTTACTTTTAAATCCTTCCCTCCTCTTGAACTGGGGAGAATGGTGATTAGTTTTCCCCGGGGTTTTACACCCTTCTCGAGCCCTGTTTTGGGTATGGGCATCCGCAATCTCTGCTGCCCGTAGGACTGACTCAGGGTCCCTATCACACACAGCTGCTCTCACATTGTCAGGCACAATGTCTAAGAACTGTTCCAAAGTTATTAAATCCAGCAGTTTTTCAAAACTCCCATGCGCCTTGGCTCCCACAACCCACTTTTTAACAAAACCCACTTTGTGTGGACAACTGAGGTGCTAAATAGCAGCTTCTGCTTCTGTTTCTTTCTTTTCTTGCCTCCCTTTTCCTCAGAGAGGGGGTCAGATGTGGACGGCTTGTCCAACTTCAGGAAGGCTGCCTCAATAGCTTGGCTAAAGGAATTCTGGAAGCTGGGCACAGGCATACGGTCAGAGTTGTCACTCTCTCCATCACTATCCACTGGAACAGGAGGTGCCAGGGTATTCTGATCTCTTGTGTTTGAGGCAGCTTTGGGCCACATTTCTGGCTTTGCTTTTCCAACTCTCAACATCTGGGCAAAGGAGGGTAAGGGAGACTCTTCTTCCAGGCTTCCGATACAGAGTGGTGGGCTAGCCAGGCTGGCAGCAGTTGCCAATGGAGTTGAGACAGACTCTGTGAGAGAGACAGAGCTTCTGCCAAGAAGGGACAAAGAGGAGCTCTGGTCATCACTGCTGATGAGTTCTCCTGAGCAAGCACTGAAGGCAGGAAACTGCTGCAGGTTAAAGTTAGCTCTGACATTCAACAGTGGAGAGAGGAGGTGGTGCAATTGGTATTTCAAACCCTCAGAGGGGGCCCATACCATCAGGTACAAATACCTGTCCCCATCCTCTCTCAATTCACTGGGTTTTGTAACCCATGCCCCTTGTCAAGCAAGTGCTACTTAGGTAATGGTGAAGGACTCACTCAGTCCTTCTGTCATACAACAGTTCCACTGGCCTTGATTCACAGAATCAGGGTAACAAAACTTTATTCTTCCCGCCCCAATAATAGAGAAACTGGGGATCCCACACCAGCCAAAGTAACCATTTTCAGTTGTTGTGTTTCATGCCAGGCGAGTGGGTGTGCCTATGCAAACAAGATCAGCCCCTGGAGTTCTTTTCCACACTCGCCATAATTCACCACCAGATGTCAGGGTAGAGCTCATCCTGACTCTGCTTACATCTATATAATTCTTTGCACTTTGGTACTTTGCCTCTTTCACCAAGGTTCCTTCCACTTGCAGGAGAGTCTCAGACAGTTGAACGCTTCACCCAAAGTCAAACTCTCTCACTTCTGTTTTTGGATGAATGTTTTGCTCCTGAAAGGCGCTGATCTGACAGCCCTAGAGACTCAAATCCCCACTGTACCCCTCCTGGGGAATAAACCACAGACACTTACAATGCAAGTGTGTCTATGAACATGTTCAAAGGAGCCCCATCTCCCTGGGATGGAGACCCGGGGGCATGCAAGGAAGGATTATTCAGGTTGGTGTCTGCTGGGTTCAGTCTGAGACTGTGGCACTAGCGCAAACACTTTAAGCTGACGGGAAAGAGCTCTCCCATCAATGTAATCCCTCCAACCCCTGCGAGCAGCGGTAGCCATGTCGTTGGGAGCAGCTCTCCCACTGACATAGTGCTGGCCATGCCCAGGGCTTAGGTCAGTGTAATTTACATCACTCAGGGGCATGGTTTATTCACACCTCTGAGCCACATAATTTACACTGACGTCAGTTGTCGTGTGTACATCCCCTGAGTGCTAGTATATTATGGCATGCACTGCTAAGAATATATGCCACATGGTTGGGAAATCTGCACAATCACAATAGGGAATTCCCTGGATAACTAGTTAGGCACCCCAGATATCACCAACCCCTTTGTGTTTCTTAGCAATCTTACCTCTCATGCTAAGAGTCCCCCTGCTGGAGGTGGCTAACTGCATGCCAGACCCTAGTCTAGTCAGACACTATACTCAGCTGCTGGAAATATTCTGGTGTCTTGTTGCTTTTCCCTTATTTCTCTGGCTCACCTATTTTTTTAGGCAAAAAGCATGGAACACATCTTCTGAGGCTGCAGACATGACCTCTCAGAGGGTCTATTACAAATCAGATAAGGCCTGTACTGTAAAAGGTGAGGTCAGTTTAGCAAACACTGCACTAGCCTTGTGCCAGAGGTCAGAAGTACTAGGTGGAAAGTCAGGTCAGGTACAGCCACTCACATGACCTGGACATTTCACTAATTCTCAGGGATTAAGATTCTGGGAGGAATATTATGAGCTGGCTCCTCTTTAACCTTACTGTAATCTCACAGATGTTTCTGTGCTGGAGAGAATCACCTCTTTAATTCACTCCCCAGGCTGAGAGCAAACAAGCATACTGAGAGCTGTATTCATTGTACCCTAACCAGCACAAGGATCCTCCAGCCCACAGGAGAGGAGGAGGAAGAAGAAAAAAATCTGTAAGTGACTCTGAGATTAAATAAATATCATGGCATAAATAAGCTTGCAATGGGAAGAAGCAAGAAATGGCTCAAATGCCTAAAGCACCAGCAATTTTTCAAATATTTGTAATGCTTTCTATTAACAAAAGTTATTGAATGACATCCTTTGTGTGTTTTCCATGAGAAACTGAACATAGTTAAAATGTACTTTTAAAACTGCATGGACTATTCTTCATCTTGCAGCATGAAAAATAAACAAACAGAACAGCTGCTTTGGCCAAGTGGAGGCCAGGACGGCTGAGGGGCGTGGCAATGGGACATGGAGCACTGCTTCACAGCTGACCTAGGTCCAGAGAGACCAGAGTAATTAGCCATCTGACATCCATTTGATGACTCCTGGGAAATGTGGGGGTCTCAGTTCTTAAAACACCCAAAAGCGCAATCACAATGAATCCTAATTGGTGCCCTTGTTGGCAGTCCACGCACAGAGGCTTAGGCTCTGATTCAACAAACTATGGGATCACTTTTAAGTATGTGGTTAAGTTTCACCCCTCTTCAGAAAGCACCAAAGCACACGTTTACGTATTTTGCTGAATCAGAGCTTATGCCAGAAGAATGCGTCTTGCCGCACCTGTTCTGAGGATAAATAAGGAAGTTCATTCTCTACAAGCTGTGGATCCAGTACCTTTCATTACATTATAATTCACTACCATGTATCTATGCATACACACATATAGTCAAGGTTCTGTTCTGTGCACACACTTCAAACTCATAGTAGCTTCAGAAGGTCTTTGGGTACCCATCTCTCACGACAGAGAAACTTTTCACTGTTCTCCAGTATATCTCAGGAGATGAAGAGAGGGGAATCCTTCTGGCTAAATCACAATATTTTATGAGAAAATAAAAAATGTCACCCATTGTATTGTAAATACATATAAATTCCTCATCTTCATTTCCTGGCCATAAACATGTTTGTTTTATGATCACAGTTGTTTTCTTTTATTAAAGAAACTCTAAATGCCCAAGGCTCAGTTTCCGAATGTTTAAGATATGACTCACCAAATAAAAATTAAAAAGAGAACAGTTTATCTTTGGTTCTTTTTTAGGTAATATTTTAAAGACAGAGGGATTGTTAAACAAAGGCAGCTGGTGTAGAGTGTTAAAACGTCATTTTCAAATAAGCTCTTTTTGAAAAATTGATCATAGCAGGATATTTCTGTGGTAGAAGAAACTGATAAAAATTTAATTTATATTTTTAAGAAATCTGTGATTACAATTCACCCTGCCTCTGCATTGGAGCTCTGAAGCATGGACAGTGTACTGATTTGGTTTCTCATTTTGGATTTTTATTGGCTGGGAATTAATAGGAATATTCATATTCCTACTGCCAAAAGACAGCCCAGCATTGCTGCCTCTCATGATTTTATCATGAGCCTCGCAATGTGGGCTGTTTTACTGAAAGCTCCAGCTCCTGGGGATAAGTGAGATTTTGTGAGAATCTTGGCTTTCATTAAAAAAAAAGGGGGGGGGCTCTAGCTCCCATGGTGACTTCAAAATTTCACCAAGCATCCTAAAGGCTCAGAAACAAGATAAAAAATAACCTAAAATTATTATTTGTAAATCTCTTGATTTCTGGGGGCTTGACTCCTGATTTTTCAGCATTTGGGGTTGGCAATACTGGCAGCAGTGCCAATGCTCTCTAATAGGGCTGCAATATCTTACAGTAAGAACCACAGAATCATAGACATGTAGGCTTGGAAGGGACCTTGAGAAGCCATTGAGTCCAGCCCTCTGCACAGTTAGGGTGACCAGACAGCAAATGTGAAAAATTGGGATAGGGGGTGGGGGGTAATAGGAGTCTATATAAGAAAAAGCCCCAAATATTGGGACTGTCCCTATAAAATCGGGCCATCTGGTCACCCTATGCACAGTTGTAGGACTAAGTAAACCTAGCCCATCCCTGACAGGTGTTTGTCCATCCTGTTCTGAAAAACCTGCAAGGATGGGGGTTCCGCAACCTCCCTTGGAAGCCTGTTCCAGAGCTTACGTACCCTTACAAGTTTCTCCTAATATCTAACCTCAATCTCCCTTGGCGCAGATTAAGCCCATTACTTCTTGTCCTACCTTCAGTGGACATGGAGAACAATTGATCCCCATCCTCTTTATAACAGCCCTTAACATATTTGAAGACTGTTAACCTTTTTTCATTTTTGTTGCTTTCCTCTGGACTCACTCCAATTTGTCCACATATTTCCTAAAGTGTGGCTCCCAGACCTGGACACAATACTCCAGCTGCGGCCTGACCAGTACTGAGTAGAGTAGTAAATACAACACTCTTGTGAATTCATCCCAGAATGATATTAGCCTTTTTCGCAGCTGCATCCAAGTGTTGACATATTCACTTTGTGATCCGCTATAACTCACAAATCCTTTTCAGCAGTACTACCACCTAGCCAGTTATTTCCCATTTTGTAGTTGTGCATTTGATTTTTCCTTCCTAAGTGAAGTACTTTGTACTTGTCTTTATTGAATTTAATCTTGTTGAATTCAGGCTAATTCTCCCATTTGTCAAGATCATTTTGAATTCTAATCCTGTGCCCCAAGGTGCTTGCAACCCCTCCCAGCTTTGTGTCATCTGCAAATTTTATAAGCCTACTTTGCACTCCATTATCCAAGTCATAGAGGAAATATTGAATAGTACTGGACCCAGGACTGACTCCTGCAAGACCCCAATAGATACCACCTCTCAGTTTGACAACGAACCATTGATAACTACTCTTTGAGTATAGTCTCTCAATCAGTTGTGCACCCACTTACAGTAATTTCATCTACACTGCATTTCCCCAATTTGCTTATGAGAATGCCACGTGGGACTGTGTCAAAAGCCTTACTAAAATCAAAATATATTATATCTACTTCTTCTCCCCCATCCATTAGACCAGTAACCCTGTCAAAGAAGGAAATTAGGTTGGTTTGGCACAGTAGCAGATTTACCATGGAGCCACTGGCTCCATGGAGCCGGGCCCACACTCCAGGGGGGCCCCGACCAGGCCCACTCTTCTCCGCCCTCCGCTCTCTCCTGCGGGGGGCAGAAGCTTGGTGCTCCTGGCATTGAGGCTCCTGCTTCAGTAGGGCAGCCAAGCTCCCCCTCCCCTGCCTCTTCTCACAGCTTGCTCCCTTCCCGCCCTCCCCCTCCCTGCCGCAGATCAGCTGTTTGCCGGCAGGAGGGTGGGGGATGAGCACAGCTGCAGCATACTCACCTGGGGAGAGGAGGCAGAGAAGAGGCGAGTGTGGGGCCTTGGGAAGCAGGGTGGAACGAGTGTACCTACTCTGTGACTGCAGAGCTGCGCAGCCAGGCTGAAAAATGAAGGTGCTGCTCAGCTCCCCGGACTTTGCAGCTGGACACCACCTTCTGGGTCCTAGTGCTGGTTGAGCTCCCTTCTGTGTGCTGGGAGCCATCCTTCATCTTGTACAACAGTGAGTGCCCATGGTGGGGCAGGCAGGGCAGGGGGACAGAGGCAGTGGGGAAGGAAGGGGCATGGGATGGGGAAGAGAAGGGGATAGGGCAGGGATCGGCAACCTTTGGCCCGCGGCCCGCCAGGGTAAGCCCCCTGGTGGGCCGGGCCAGTTTGTTTACCTGCTGCGTCCGCAGGTTCGGCCGATCGCGGCTCCAGGCATATGGGGGGCTGGAGGACAAGGGATGTGCTGGCCGCGGCTTCTCGCAGCCCCCATTGGCCTGGAGCGGCAAACTACGGCCAGTGGGAGCCGCAATCGGCCGAACCTGCGGATGCAGCAAGTAAACCAAACCAGCCCGGCCTGCCAGGGGGCTTACCTTGGTGGGCCACATGCCAAAGGTTACCGATTCCTGGGATAGGGGAAACGGGGGCCCAGCATGCGGATCCCCTTGGCAGCAGCTGGGGCTCCCCTGTTAAGCAGGCCCATCAAACCCTCACCCTGACAAGCCCCACCTCCCCTGCATCTGTACCACCCCGATGAGCCCCTCCAGACACCCTCCCCACTGAGCCCCAACCACCTACACCTAGACCCCCACCCAAATAAACCCTGTAGATAAATCTCTGTATTAAGCATCTTCACATAACTTTCATACGACTTTGTATTATGCCTCTTCATATAACCCTGTATTAAGCTATTTTATAGCTTAATATATCAAGCTATAATCCTGTATCAAGACCTTTGATATAGGAACTTTGTATCAGATCCCTATGTAGAAAAACTTATAGAAAACTTTGTGATAAGCCTTGGTATAATGTTATAGCTCCTAAGGATAGTTAAAGTAGAAGAAAAATGTCTTTTTGCTAGGAGTAGAATAAGATTCCCCCTCCCCACACTCCCTTAATCAATTGGCATGTTGAATGAATGAGGTGTGAATGAGCAAGGCGTGGAAGGCAGGCACCTCCAGACAGCTAGTTGGAGAGGGGATGGAAGCCAGACCCAAGGACAATAAAACTTGTCAAGTGGGCTCACTAAAGAAGAGCAGACATATTGACGGCCTCGTGGGGGGGGAGGCTGGTTTAGAATCAAGCACCTTCTTTTGGAAACACCCTCTTTGAACAGTATTGGGACAACACCCAGAAGGAAGCAGCACAAAGGACCAACGGACACAGATTTTGAATCTGGTATAGATTTGCATGAGAGGGAAGCTGCTATAAATGTGAGGTGTCCTGCAGAGGACCCCGGGTCTCGTCTTGTCAACATCGGAGCATCGATCCAGATCAGCAGAAGCCCGGCTCCACCCTTCCCCTATCTAACTCACCTGGCCAGTGAAGTTAAGGGGAGCAACTAGTTGGTAACATCAATAAGAGTGTGTTTGTGTGTGTGTATGTGAGTGCATGAATGTAATATAGATCATATGCATATGATACAGTGTTGATTGATGCATGTATTACCAATGAATGTGGCATTTGCCTTATTCCCCCTGAAAAGATCCTGTGCAGTACTTTAAGCACAACAACCCCACCTCCCCTGCACCCAGACTCCCCACCCCCGCTGAGCTCCAACCACTTTCACTTGGTCCCCCCTGCAGACTCCCATTGCCCCTGCACCTGGCACCTCCCTGTGCATCCAGATCCCCCACTGAGCTGCCTGCACCCAGACTGCCCCACACAGACCCCTCTTACCCCCCCACAGAACCCTCTTACCCCCATCTGGATCCCCCCACACTAAGTCCCTCTGCACTTGGATCCTGCTGCCGGGTTGAGCCTCCCTGCCCACATCTGGTGCGCCTGGCGCAAAAGGGGCAGGGCCCCAGGGTGTTTCTGTGGCCCTTGTGCTGTGTCAGGGTCAGGTTCAGTGTCACTGCCAAGTCCCTGTCCCAGGGGGGTGGGGGAGGCTGCAGGGTATTCTCCCACCTCCATGCAGCCAGTGGCCTGTGCTCCCCACTGCCATGGTGGAGCTTCCACATGTATTTATTATAAAACAATTTCCGAATTTTAAAATATTATGCACAGAATTTGATGCAGAATTCCCTCAGGAATATGGGGCGCTGTACAGCTGTGATGGGACTGTGAAGGGGGTGCTGGACAGTAGGGGATCTGTGGGTGGGGGAGCTGGGCAGGGGGTATGGTGTGCAGGGTGCTGTGCAGTTGTGGTGGGAGGTCAGTGGGAGGGGTCTCTAGGCTGGGGGTGCTGGGCATGGGGATCTGTGGGGGGGGTCTGTGGGTGAGGGGGCGCTGGGCATAAGGGCAGGGCACTGGGCAGGGGGACAGTGTGGAAGGGGCACGCTGGCAGTGCAGGGCTGGGTGGGCCAGTGTGCATCTAGCAGTTTGGGGTTTGTAAATAGTGCCCTTGTGCTGGGCTGAGTGGGGCCACTCCTGCTGCGCTGCATCTCATTGCCCCCAACCGGCTCCTCGCTCTGCGGACTGTCCCCCATCACATGCCCTATTTCCCCAATGGGGGCCCACAAATATGTTTGGCGCCGGGCCCACAAAAAGTTAATCCCTGGTTTGGCATGATTTGTTCTTGATAAATTCATGCTGGCTATTCCTTATAACCCTGTTGCCTTCTAGGTGCTGAGAAACTGATTGTTTAATAATTTGTTCCAGTATCTTTCCAGGTACCACAGTTAGGCTGCCTGGTATATATGTCCCTGGATCCTCTTTGTTCCCCTTTTTAAAGAAAGGTACTATGTTTCCCTTCTCTAACTCCCTGTAACTTCTCAACCATCCTCCAGGAGTTCTCAAACGGTTCCAAGATTGCTTCAGCTAGTTCCTTAAGTATAAGAGATCACAAATTGCCTAGGCTTTAGCAGACTAATGATGAAGGAAAGCTGAGCAAAATGTTCCTTACCAAATTCAAAGCTACTCCAAAGTTACCTGCCTTTTAAAAAAACAAACAAACACAGGCCTAGTTCATCCGAAGAGTCATTAAGGTATGGGAAGAGCACAGGCTGCATATGGCACATATGTAGAGGTGAGGGCATAGCAGGTTTTATTTCATCTTTCTGTCCCCTCCGATCCTGGCAGCTACTTTGTCTTGTGCCAGCAGATAATGGTCTGCAAGAGGCTATTCTAATGGCCTCGATCTCTCGAGGGGCATCATACTCTGGTCCAGCCCTTATTTGTCCTTCTCTACCACTCCTCCATCCCATCCTCAGCTGCCGCCTTAGGGCAGCTTTACTGGAGCAGTGCAACAGGATCTAGCCCTTTGAGTCACGATTCCCTCCAGGAGCTACTTCTGGGGCAACCCAGCTACGCCCTGCCCTATATTCCAGGGACTGAGCCTGGAGGCTCAATCTAGCCCATAATAAGTGACAACAGCACCTCAGCCCTCAAGGCCCTGATCTGGGACCTGGGAGTTCACAGGATGAGTCATAGGAGCTGAACTTTCACTTGCTAACATGTAGGGTTCATTTTGTAGGGCTAAGTACAAACATGTCTGTTTCTTAGACAAAACAAATTAAGATAACTAGAATTCCACAGTTTTAAAGGCATAATAGAATCAGGGATGCGGCTGAACTATTTATTCTGCAAAGACAGAGAGAATGTGAATTAGAAACCAGACTTCTATTAATATGTAAAGCAGCAGGACGTCTAATAATGTCAAGACTTAATTATCTGAGCCTCTAGCTATTATCTTTGGAAAATCATGGGAGACGGGCGAGATTCCAGAAGACTGGAAAAGGGCAAATATAGTGCCCATCTATAAAAAGGGAAATAAAAACAACCCAGGAAACTACAGACCAGTTAGTTTAACTTCTGTGCCAGGGAAGATAATGGAGCAAGTAATTAAGAAAATCATCTGCAAACACTTGGAAGGTGGTAAGGTGATAGGGAATAGCCAGCATGGATTTGTAAAGAACAAATCGTGTCAAACCAATCTGATAGCTTTCTTTGATAGGATAACGAGTCTTGTGGATAAGGGAGAAGCGGTGGATGTGGTATACCTAGACCTTACTAAGGCATTTGATACGGTCTCGCATGATATTCTTATCGATAAACTAGGCAAATACAATTTAGATGGGGTTACTATAAGGTGGGCACATAACTGGCTGGATAACCGTACTCAGAGAGTTGTTATTAATGGTTCCCAATCCTGCTGGAAAGGTATAACAAGTGGGGTTCCGCAGGGGTCTGTTTTGGGACCGGCTCTGTTCAATATCTTCATCAACGACTTCGATATTGGCATAGAAAGTACGCTTATTAAGTTTGTGGATGATACCAAACTGGGAGGGATTGCAACTGCTTTGGAGGACAGGGTCATAATTCAAAATGATCTGGACAAATTGGAGAAATGGTCTGAGGTAAACAGGATGAAGTTTAACAAAGACAAATGCAAAGTGCTCCACGTAGGAAGGAAAACTCAGTTTCACACATACAGAATGGGAAGAGACTGTCTAGGAAGGAGTATGGCAGAAAGGGATCTAGGGGTTATAGTGGACCACAAGCTAAATATGAGTCAACAGTGTGATGCTGTTACAAAAAAAGCAAACGTGATTCTGGGATGCATTAACAGGTGTGTTGTGAGCAAGACACGAGAAGTCATTCTTCCACTCTACTCTGTGCTGGCTAGGCCTCAACTGGAGTATTGTGTCCAGTTCTGGGCGCCGCATTTCAAGAAAGATGTGGAGAAATTGGAGAGGGTCCAGAGAAGAGCAACAAGAATGATTAAAGGTCTTGAGAACATGACCTATGAAGGAAGGCTGAAATAATAGGGTTTGTTTAGTTTGGAAAAGAGAAGACTGAGAGGGGACATGATAGCAGTTTTCAGGTATCTAAAAGGGTGTCATAAGGAGGAGGGAGAAAACTTATTCACCTTAGCCTCTAAGGATAGAACAAGAAGCCATGGGCTTAAACTGCAGCAAGGGAGGTTTAGGTTGGATATTAGGAAAAAGTTCCTAACTGTCAGGGTGGTGAAACACTGGAATAAATTGCCTAGGGAGGCTGTGGAATCTCCATCTCTGGAGATATTTAAGAGTAGGTTAGATAAATGTCTATCAGGGATGGTCTAGACAGTATTTGGTCCTACCATGAGGGCAGGGGACTGGACTCGATGACCTCTCGAGGTCCCTTCCAGTCCTAGAATCTATGAATCTATGAATACCATGATTATCATGAGCAGCAAAATAGAAATCACATCTTTTCCAAAGAATCCCCCAAATTCATGAGAAAAGAATTACTAATTCATGAGAAAGGAAGTATTTCATAAATTATATAAACAACAGAAAAGAATTAGTTAAATAGCATTTCTGGAGTGCTATATGGTTGCATGCCACATGTCCTATAGCAACCAAACATAATTACTGTTCTAAGTAGGAACAAACGCTCTAAGGGGGCTGAGGTACGTTTGACACTGCTCACTGCAAAATTATTTCACAAGAAAATGCATGTGTCTGCCTCGCAGCTGCTGATGTCTTACTTCCTATGCATCAGCTTTGTTTTTTGTTTCCATAGCAGACACTTTCCTGAGCCTGTCTGGCACCAGTCTATGTGCACAAGACTGTGTATCTTCAACAATGTTATGAAATTAATACCATCAGCCACATCACTGTAAATACATGCAGAAAAGTGATAGAAGGTGCTGAAAAAGAAGGGACCTGCATGAATATACCATAGCTGTTACCCTGGCAAAGGAGCAATGCTGCATCACAACAGGAGGGCTCGTTATAGATACAGCTGGGAGACAGATAACGATTTGTTCAGCACAATTTATGCTATTTCCAGACTGTTTGGTAACTTATTTATCTGTCCAGTGAAGCAAAGTATATTTAATATTTTACAATGAAAAATACTTTTAACATTATCCAAAACTTTTCCTACTGTGTTGCAGAGACAGCATCTTGCATCTGAGCTGGAAATGTGCAGTTCAGGAGTTGGGAATTTCCTCCCCTCCCAATCTCTCCCGCCAGTGTCCCCATCTATTACTCCGTGGTGAATATTTGCAGTGTAGTTGTAGCATGTGGGTCCTAGGATATGAGAGCGACAAGGTGGGTGAGGTAATATCTTTTATTGGGCCAACTTCTCTTGGGGAAAGAGACAAACTTACGAACTTGCACAGAGCTCTTCTTCAGGTCTGGGTTCTTCAGGTACCAGGCCTAAAGAAGAGCTCTGTGTAAGCCGGAAAGCTTGTCTCTTTCAGCAAGGTAAGTTGGTCCAATAAAAGATATTACCTCACTTACCTTGACTCTCTATTTGGTGAATAGCAGTTGATAATTAAACATGAGACTTTTCCCTTTCCCCCAAAAAACCCCCAAAACAAAACCAAGAACCGGCAACATTAATATCCACATGATGAAAGGGGTGCGTAACCAATAGAAACTCTCTCATGGACCTATTCAACAACCAGAGGAACAAATTAACCCCAGGTGATGATAATGCTAAAGGATAATAGTGCTGCAATACGTATTCAGGCAAAATCCATCTGATTCAGCAGGATGTTGGCTGAATAAGAGCTGTGGCACTGGACCTAGGGCGTGCCCAACACATTGGACCTAGGGCGTGCCCAACACATTTATTTACAACCTGTTAATAATATACAGATATGGAAGTGTTCATATGGCTAAATGGCATCCCCTCCCTCCTTCTGAGATAAGAACTCTGGCAAGCTAGAACCAGCATAAAGCACACAGGTGGAATTGTTATCTAAATACCGTCCTTGATGACTACCTCTCTTTTCTGTTCATGAATCATTCACAAAACAATCTCACTTTCTCCTTATTGTATTTTTCACAAATAATTTAATAAAAAAGATACATTATTTATACGTAAGGCCCTACCAAATTCACGGCCATGAAAAACGTGGCCGTGAAATCTGGTCTCCTCCCGTGAAATCTGGTCTTTTGTGTGTTTTTACCCTATACTATACAGATTTCATGGGGGAGACCAGTGTTTCTCAAATTGGGGGTCTTGACCCAAAAGGAAGTTGCAGAGGGGTTGCAAGGTTATTTTAGGGGAGTCGCGGTATTGCCACCCTTACTTCTGCGCTGCCTTCAGAGCTGGGCGGCCGGAGAGTGGCGGCTGCTGACTGAGGGCCCAGATCTGAAGGCAGCAGAGCAGAGGTAAGGTGGCAATACCATACCATGCCATCTTTACTTCTGCGCTGCTGCTAGCGGCGGTTCTGCCTTCAGAGCTGGGCTCCTGGCCAGTAGCCGGCGCTTTCCAGTGTCACCACCAGCAGGGTAGCAGTAACCCAACCCCCCGCTACAATAACCTTGCGACCCCCCCACCACCACTCCTTTTTGGGCCAGGACCTCTACAGTTACAACACTGTGAAATTTCACATTTAAATAGCTGAAATAATGAAATTTATTATTTAAAAAATCCCATGACCATGAAATTGACCAAAATGGACCATGAATTTGGTAGGGCCCTATTTATATGGAAACTTCTTTGGGAGCAGGGACCGTCTTTTTGTGCTAGTACAATGGAGTCCTGGTCCACCATTATTTGTGGTGTGTGGCCAGTCACATAGAGAGGCTTTTGCTCCCTGACTGGACAGATAAAACTTTTAAAATAGGAGAATAAAGCATATGGATTGGCAAGTAACCAACAGTGCTAAAGAAATAAGACATAAATATTCAGCAGCCAATCCTGATGTTCACATGTGAGCAGCCTTGTTCTCCTGTGGATCAGGGCATTCTCACAAAGAAGAGCCAAAGACGTCTCACAAAGACTGAATAATCACACAAAGACTGGTATGAGCACATTCAAACCAAACCAATTGTGCGAATTCAAACAAATGTTCATGAACATTGCATCTGCAGAGTTTGACCAGTTCTAAATCAGACCATCAAGCAAAAGAAATAGGACCTTTTCTAAAACATTAACAGCCTAGACGTAAAGACCACAGGACACTGAGCCACTGCAAACTATTGCGTGACTACTACCTATTGAGATAACTAAAAAAAAAAATTCTGTGACCAAACACAAGTATATTAGGCTCATGGCAGGGGAACCTGGGTGAAGTTCCATGGTCTGTGTTATACAGGTCAGACTAGATCAGTGTTTCTCAAACTGGGGTCGCCACTTGTGTAGGGAAAGCCCCCGGTGGGCCAGGCCGGTTTGTTTACCTGCCCCGTCCGCAGGTCCGGCCGATTGCGGCTCCCACTGGCTGTGGTTCGCCGCTGCAGGCCAATGGGAGCTGCTGGAAGCGACACGGGCTGAGGGACTTACTGGCCGCCACTTCCAGCAGCTCCCATTGGCCTGCAGCAGTGAACTGCGGCTAGTGGGAGCCGTGATCGGCCGGACCTGCGGACGGGGCAGGTAAACAAACCGGCCCAGCCCACCGGGGGCTTTCCCTACACAAGCGGCAACCCCAATTTGAGAAACACTGGACTAGATGATCTAATGGCCCCTTCTGGCTATAAAATCTATGAAACTATGTAGCTTTGAAATTAATTAAAGCACATGTTCAGAGTCAAGTAAATGTGCATGTATTTGATATGACTTTAAATTGCTGGCTATACTGGGAGCTTCTATCTTTCATGGCAGCTCTTCAACATGCCTTAAAACCTTTTTTCTTTTTTCTTTCCTTTTCTACTACTGCTAAAAATTAAAAAAGGGAAGTGAGCTGCAATAGCATTATGGGCTAACAAGGGTGTCTAGGGCACAGTGTTCCAGCAACACTGTCCCAGCTCTCCGCTCCTGTCAACATGTGAAAAGCAGAAAGCAGAAGTGAGTTTTGACCACAGTTATCTGTCAGTCAACTGGCATTATCTGTCTCCCTCTCTACTCATAAAGCACCCCACCACTGAGGTAGCGAAGCATTTTTAATTAACCCGAGCTGCCATAATTAATCGTAGGCAGTGCCCAGGGTTGTAGGGAAGCAGTGATCAGGGTAACATGGAGCAGCATATTGGCTGGACAAAAATGACCTCTCCTGACTACTGGCTGAAGTGTCATGGGATAAGGCAGAAAACGGTGGGATCTTTACATCTGCAATGCCCCCAGCCATTGCGCTGTCCTGGAGGGGGTGGGAGGCGAGGGAAGTGGCACCTGGCGGCGCTCTCTAGTGACCCCCATAGGCCCACACAACAAATACTGACCCTCCTTAAGTAGCTATATCCAGCCCTCATCTCCTGGAGTGACAGTTCTTGGAATGTGAGGTCTTTGGGGCATGGAGTGTAGGGGGGAAATCGGAGCTTTCTCAGAGTGGGGGAAGTAACACGATGATCCCATATTAAACCCACCTAAACAGGACAATTCAGCTCTGCTCTGTGCTGACTTTGTTCTGGCTGGTTGCTGAGGGGCTTTCCAGAGAGTGGGTGATTTACATGCCTCCATGTGCTCCAGAGGCTAGATGTCCTGGCAGGTATGAAGAGTGTAGCTCTGGCTTTGGTGGGGATATGAACGTAGTGTGTAATGAAATCTGAGGTAACAATATCTGCCTCACAGGGGTGCTGTGAGGAGTGATGTTTGTAAATCACCTTGAAAATGCAAAGCCCTGTATGAGCACTAAGTATTATTCTCATCGTGGAGTAATCAGCCCCAAGCGTTGGGTAATCAGACCCGAGTGTATGTCGCTGCTTTATTACACTTCCCTTTGGCTGGGCTAGAAATGGTTCACAGAGAACTATACAAAGAGTGCAGCGGCTCAGACCTGCTCCCAGCAAACAGTTTTTAGTAGTATAGTAATAAGTTATGACAGAGGTTTATTCCTCAGATGGATTAACAACCTCTCTCTTGCAAATGAGTCTGTTTTACTTGGCAAAAATTTCTGAATGTGTTCTCCTTCTCTGAGCATACTAACCAAAGGCTGTGTGTGTAAAGTCTATTCCTCACATAAGTAAAGGAAAACTTTTGCTCTCATTTTTACAAACAAGGAAATTTGGCAGCTTAACTGTTAAATCTGCCTATAATTATTCTGTGTTGAGATCGCGCTGATGTCATTGCTGTAACTTGATCCTTCCAGTTTTTTTTTTTTTTTTTGCTCTGGATGCCTTTAAATAGCAGTTCTGTGAATATGTTTTGTACTGATCTCTCTGATGAGTCCTAGAAGGCAAATACCGGTGCATCTGATATAGATGAAAGCAAAGAAAAGCAATCAAATTTCAACCATGTCTACATCCTTAAGAGTGAGCCCATCAGTCCATGGCTATCGGTTTGACACAGCCTTGCGAAAGAAAGCCGTGGCCAATATCTATGAAAGCACAGATCAAGAATCTCTTCAGAAGCTCTTCAAAAACTCTGGAGACAAGAAAGCAGAGGAAAGAGCCAGGATCATACTTGACACTGATCAGGACTTGGAGGAGAAAACACGAGCATTAATGGCACTAAAGCAGAGAACAAAAGACAAACTTTTCCAGTTTCTGAAACTTCGGAAATATTCCATTAAAGTTCATTGAACTATCCAAGGAAAAGGGGATGGAAGAAAAGCTATATTTAAAGAACAAGACTGAGTTTGTGAAATCTTAACAAATGTGATATTCTCCACAACCATGGAAGCTTCTGGCAGGACCAGTGAACCTGAAAAACTGGTCATAAGCATTCAATCCAATTTTACACACTGCAAAAAGCTTCCCGGAGTGATTAAAAACTCTCCAAATGTGAAAGAACTGGTGTCAGCAACAAGAGAACCAGAAAAGCCTACGCATGAGTGAAAGAAACCAGCATGTTTGGCAAGAAACATACCCAGCGCGCTTCCAGGCACAGAACTATGGGACAATGACACAAGCACACAATCAGACTCAATTTTCTCAGTAAATCTGAGGTGAAAGCAGAATAGAACTTTTTCTTCTACTTGTTTACTGATTTCATCTTTTTTTTAAACTCATTTTTACTGAATGTTTAAATGATTTCTAAGCCTCACTGTTGTCTACTGGGATGGAGGGTTGTAGTGATTGATCAGCTATTGATCATTTATTTTGCATTTGTTAAAATGCATTAAAAATACACCACATGGGTGTAACAAGTTCAACCTTCAGGGAGTGCATTTTCTTTAGAAACACTATGCAATTGTATCTCTTTTCTCATTGTTATGTGGTATACTCCTATCATGAATTATTTGCACAAAAGCAAAAATAATGAAGTTCCTTCCCTGAACTGAATTTACTGTGAAAGTCTTTTTTTAAGATATTTTGTTCATTTCTCATTGATATTATTATGCCATAATTACAGATCTTACTTGTAGATAGTGTGTTAGATATTAGAAATACTCCATGGTAGTGTTTTATGACAATGCTATAATTATATCGACTATAATTTATTGCATATGGAGAGCTACAAACCTAATAAATTATAATGATACTATATAACCTCTTTTGTGTGCAATGCTTGATTCTAAAAGAGGGTGGGTTTCTATGTTCTTGGCTTTTTACCTTTTAAATATATCCTTTGGGGGGGATGTGGTGAAATATGAGATCTCTTTCCTTAATAGCCAGTCAATCCATTTGGAAGCAGATTCTTAAAACTCCTTGGAATAAAATCCTGGCTCCAGTGAAGTCAATGGGAGTTTTACTATATTGACTTCACGGAGCTGGGATTTCACTCCTTGTTACTAAGCTCTGACTTTGGTGCATCCAGAAAGCTGCTCTGATAGAGCTTAAATGGAAATCATCAGACTCTTAACTGCTGATTCTCTTAGGCTGAATTGCTAATGGTTAATATTAAATCAATGGGTATATTTTGCATTTTCTCCCTGAAGCCTCCAATATAAATTATTTAGAAAACAAATAGTAGCAACCAAAAATGAACTATCTGGTTCCCCCAGGCTCCCATCTCTGCTGCAAATGGGGGGATTTATGGATAATCCACTGAAATCAATGGAATTTCTATAATTGACTTCAATGGTAGCAGAATCAGGCACTTACAATCTCTCTAGCTGTTTATATTGCAGCGCTCACCATGTCGCTTATGCGCAAAGTCATTAAACACAGCTACAGAATAGCTATTTATAAACATGTCCTCTAATAATCTGCCAGCTGAAAAAAAATCAGTTCCCATGACCCTGCTTACTCCACTGAAAGTTAAAATGATTCAGAGGAGTAAAAGGCCAGCTGCTGCTTTCTTACAGTGAAAAAATACAAATGGGCTATAAATCAGGTAGGCTAGAAATAGCCCCTTTAAATTACTTAATAGAGCAGGTGATTGTATTTATTTATAGATTTGTAAAGTGCACCCAGACATTCCCAAGGAGCACCGACAAGTTTAAAAATGAAATGTCATAGCACACTGATCAATATCAGTTCTAAGTAAATTCCCTCCAGGATAAGGCCGGCACGGCCCAAAGATCCCCCAGGCAAAAGCCTGAGAAATTATTTGAGTCTTAGACCATACCTTGAAGATCAAAAGACTTGGAGTCTGTCAGACCAACAGCGAAAGTGAGTTCCAGAGCTGAATGCCCTGCATGCTGCGCAAATGTGCAAATCTAGGGGTCAACAGCAAAAGCCAACTGCATGTAGAATGGGCTTATTTATGCAGCAGTTTGGGCTGCTACATAACTGACCTAGTTGTCTCCCCTGCCAAAGGCAGAGCTGGAAAGAATTGGGGTGCAAGACTGCATACTAGAACCACCCAGTCTCCAAAGAGCTGATCAAAAATTATTTGACTGAACAATTTACCCATAGAAAAGGCTATTTCATCAAAATCTAAATGTTTCACGAGACCATGTAGATTCTGACAACATGCTCTATGGAAAAGTTTTGAAACGATTCATTTAGACTTTCTCGTTTCATTTAGATAACATAGAAATGTTTCTTTTAGACTTGTTTGGTTTCACTTCATTTTACTCTGATATTATTAATTTTATAATATTTTACTGTTTCAACATAATCTACATGGAAGGTTTTGAAAATGTCGTTTTGATGTTTTTAAATCAAAATATTTCAGTATTTCAGTTCCATGAAATATTTCAAGATTTTGACATTTTGTCCCGATTCAGGGCAAAGACAAACATAGAAATATCTGAATTTCCCACGGGATGGAAATTCCATTTTTTGCACCTCTGTATTAAAGATACAGGTGAGCAATCTGTTCCATTTTATACAAATTAGTTGCAGCCCTCAGGGTTGTAGCCCAGTGGCTCTGGCATAGGTGCCTGCCCCTGCTATAAACTGCTACGTGCGGACCTGCAAAAATTGGTAAATGGCTCCCTTGACCTATCTGAATTCACTTTTAAACTGGAAACACCAGGATTTGTGGACTGGGGAAGAACACCCATGGCATGCGGCCGTGCAACTTCTCCTGGCTTGAATAAAATGAGACAACAACATAATACATTAATATAGACCCTGGTCCTGCATTCAGATCCACGCAGGCAGACCCCTGTGCCTGGTCAGAGCCTCTTTAAGGGACTGCATTGGCACAATCCTTTATCCCAGTTGGGGCCATACTAAATGGCTTACGTGATGTGTATGTTTAAGGTGTCAGCGCCAAACACTGGGCCTGATCCAAAGCCCACCAAAATGAATGGAAATACTCCCACTGACTTCAGTGGCTTTGGACGAGGCCTGTGATGAGTTGATGCAGTCACCTCGAATCCCTCATTTGAACGTGTGCCGCCATCTGTGGTGGGACAATACACTGTGTGTGCAGATCCCCTCGGCGACTGCAGGGAAGTCACTCAGGGGATTTGTATTGCATAGTTTTTTCCATGTGATTTACACAAAAAATGGGCTTGTGTGGGAGACAGAAATGCTCTAAGAATAGAATCCCACGGGGGTGATAAACCCATGGAAGTCCATATTACTTTGGTTAGTATTATATACTGGGAATGGAGAGGCTTGCTTGGAAATCATACTGCAGAAAGATATTTTAAAAATACTGAAACAGCTGGTACCAACTAATGTACGTGCTCGCCTCCTTTGCTTATCTGAAATCAACTGCTGTCACTTCCCCTAATACGGTTAAGCGTCCCACTGTCCAGTCCGATCTTCACCCACTCTCCCCCTGTATTCTTGGTTATCGGGCTTTATACAGTTTGCATTTCCCATGTGAAATAAATGTGTTACTGTCAATCCAGTCACTCATTCCCATATCCCCAAACCATCACACAGCTTTGCCTAGCTGGTAATCTGTGCTCAAGACAAACTGAGCAGAGGAGGCTGCAAGTCAGGACCAAGGTGCATGTAGAGCTGTGTGTGTGGGCTCAGAGGTAGAGTACCAGGGGCTGCATGTGGTCAGGAATGAAGTGCACTGGTAGTGCTTTGGAAGCGGAGCCAGTGGCAGGACTGGACTAGCAAGTGTGAGGACTCAGGTGTGCAGAAATTTGTATTTTATAGCCTGTCGTTTTTTGAGCTGTCCATGTCAGACTTATTTAACAACAATATTTCTGCCTATCGCCAAGGCACCTCCACGCCTCACATCTCTAATAATAACCTGTCACAAATCAACCGCCTATCGCAGAGCCCTCTGGCTTGCTCTATGCCTGCTGGGAAATGTAAGTTTGCACCTTTGGGGACAGTATATATGAATCCACTGTGCAGAGTAATGGCCATGCAATTCCTGCCAGTGACAATGGGTACTGGGAAGCTTCAGGCCCCAGATGGCTATCTTCTGTGCGATAGAATAGTATGGCACGTATAGCTATCTTCTGTGCTACACATTACCTCTAACCTTTTCCCACCCAATGCTAACCAGTACACTGGAGAGGCTGCCAACTCCTTCCCTTGTAGGACGGGAATCTGAAAGATGCGGCAGCAACACCAATTAAAGCATTTGCTGCTGATGCTTCCTAATACAGCTAAGATGGTCATGGTCATGGCAATTTGCATAGCATGACTGATCACATCCTGAGATTTAAGAGTTTATAGTCTCCCTTATCTAATTACATTGAAATCATTAGCCCAAATGGGTTCCCTGAAGAATAAAGACTGTGTTCAAAAAAGTCACTTGCTTATTCATTTTCTGTAGCTATAATCTGCATTTCTGCATCTCATTCCTGCATTTGTGACCTTCACTCCATTTCTGCTAGGCTTATATTTGATGCATGGTATAGCAGCTCATGTTTCTGTCATTGCTACTCTTCCCCCCCCGGTGTGTTAGGCTAGCTCTCATGATATAATTGCAGGGAAAGTGTTTACAAGTCACACTGTTTGTAACACAAGTTTCATCAAGCTCTAGAAATGGTCTCTCTCTCTGTCGGTTGGTGTTGCTCACTTGCTTTCTTTGCTGCCATTGGAAACACCACCCAGGACACTAATATGAACCTATGAAATTCAGTGCTCATGATGGCCCATCTACATGGATGGGTCCCACTGGCGGGAGGTGATGCTCTTTCTGACATTCGCACTACGCTATTGATATAATTCACACAGAATAGGTGTGTCGGGGCAGGTCATCCGCATTGTGCTGGGCCCTTCCTGAGCACTTTTTGGTGCAGACTCTGTGTCTGTCGGAGTAAACATGCTGCAGTCATCAGACAGTGCAGAAACGCAGCTGCAAGATACAGAATCTATTGTCAGTGCTCCCCTTGCAACAGAAAGAGGAAAAGGCCTGTTCAAGGTATTTCCTGCCTTCAGGAGCCATGCATTTCCATCAATTCTTTTCACTGAGTCAAACTGGCTACACTAGGTATCCCCGTGTCCTAGAGTCCGCAGGAACATGCGTCTCACCAGCTAATTTTAAACTGCTCCACAAGTGACACCATAAAGAAGACTATGACCAAATGATTCTGCACGTGTTCTACTTATCTCAATAAGTAATACTAGACCACAGCAAGGAAAGAGACTCTGGAGGTTCACAATAAGTGAAATGAGCAATATTGAGAAATACTGGCTGGAAGAAAAGCTGTTACAAGTGGAGGTTTAAAAGAAGACTATGTTTTATTCAACACCTAACTAAAAGTGTCGCTGTGTGCCACATCCCAGTGTGCCAAACTCAGAGCATCTTCAGGAGAGAGGAAGGTATATTCTGGGTGCAATGTATAAGGAGCCCAAGGGAGGCAATCCTGAGGACAATGACAGTAGTAACATAATCGCAGAGGAGCATCTCAGGCCTTCTTCCTCGCTAACCAACCAGACCCCAGCATCATCAGGTTTCCATTAGAAAGATCATTCTTATTGTCTGTCCCTATAGGAAAATGGCATTTGGAATATGTAAATATTCTCTGGTTCCAGATGTGTAGAGAACAGGGTTTGAGATGTTCCCTGATGGCAGGATTTGAGGTCCTGTGGTTTTTAACCTCTTGTGGAAGGTACATGGTGCAAATAGAGCTGATTATGATGGTGCATGTCAGTGTTTGCATGATTTCTAAAAGGACAGGCTGCTTGGGTCAAGTGGCTGCTTGGGTCAAGTGGCAGCATTTACTGATACAATGTCCCTTGCACTACACTGGGGGATGAGACAGATTAAAGATTCACCCTCAGCTGGATGTAACTGTCAGTCTTGTGATTTTTTCTCAAAACTCCAAAGAACAAACTCTTTCCATAAGCAATGTATGTGCAAAATTCAGCAGCATAAATATACCAAAGAATGCGATGCTGCCTACTGCTGTCACAAACCGGGTTGGCACCTTCCGGCAATAAATAGCCGAACACTGAGTACATTCTAGCCCAAGGGCCAACGCAGCAGCGATTATTCTATGTAGGTAACCGTATGGCTCCCATCACTGTGGTGTCTGAATGCATTGGTGTATTGTATATTATAAACCTGGCATCATAGAAACAGGATAATACACAGGAGGCTTTTGCTTCCTGCCTTACAAACTGGAGCTGCAAAAGCTATGGAAAGAATGTCAGGACCCCAGGCTAAAACTACAGTGAGAGCATAGATGTCTGCTGGTTCTCGACAAGCAGCTCCCAAAAGAACAAGAAAAGAAACAGCTGTGACAAACATCTGCTGTTTGGGAACTACGTATTACATAGGTCTTTCCAGCCTGGCCATCTGAAATAGGTACTGAGCAGCAGAGAGAGCTTCTTCTGCATAGGGTCCTGAAACGGGTCAAGAGCGATCCATTGGCTAATGGAGTGATGGGCTCAAGATTGCAAGGTGTTGAGCATTCTGGCTCCAATTCAGCCCCTAGGACAAGCAGTGAGCCAATGAAGAGAACTCCAGAGGAAATCCCCTCTCCACCATGCAACCTGAAGGAACCTAGAGTTGTGATTGTGGCAACACAACTTTACCATCAGCTGGAGGCTCTAAGCAGTGGTTTGTGGTCACATGGAATCGTCACTTGTTATTCAGGTAAATTAAGATACCAAAAGAGATTAAGAACATAACTAAATACAGTGATACCCAGGCACATGAAGGCAGCTTAGTATCCGAGTTTTAAAATAGTTCGGCTCTGTGCAGTATTACCAGTGTTTTCTCTTTAAGCACAGAAAGCATACTTCATCTAAGGGCGAGCAGAGAGGATTTTATTTTCACTTTTAACATGCCCCTATCACAAGTTCTGTAAAGTGGTGCAAATTTAGAGCTGTGTGTGTAAGGTTATCATAAACAATTGGCCTGAGGTCTCAATGTAAAAATGCCCTTGGTGAAGCAGTATGATGCCACAGCACAATTTTCCAGAGGCTAGACAAGGCTCTGGTTATGATAAGCAATGCTGTTATCTTTGCATGCTGTGAAATATAGTTATCAAGATGCGGTAGGAGATATGCACACAAGATCCCATGTATCTTTGCAACAGCTGAAAAATAAAGCTATAAGCTATGTGAAAACTGATATTTCCCTGCAAACAAGCACATCTGCTGCCTTCCCCCCTTCCCCCGCCAAAAAAAAAGTCTCCAGTGAATTCTCCCTGGAGAATGCTCAGCAAGATACTTCTTTTTAACATTTTCATCAGGAAAACCTGAAATTTTTGGTGAAAATGTTAAAAAAAATATCCACCCTGGATGAACTCCCCAAGAGTTCACAAAGCAAAAGCTGATAATTTTCAACTAGCAAATTCAAAGAAAGAATGAAAAATGTTTTGCTTATTTACAAAACCACTAAATGCAAATTTCCCTGGTTTTGCTGGTACTGAGAATTTTTATTTTTTGTTGTTGTTCAGCTTTAGCGAAACTAAACTAAACAAGGTCCTGTCTGCCTAAATTTCACTTGGAGATAGGGTTGCCAACTTTCTAATGGCACAAAACCGAACATCCTAGCCCCGCCCCTTCGACTTCCGCTCACGACATTCGCCCTCCCTCGGTGGCTCACTCTCCCCCACCCTCACTCACTTTCACTGGGCTGGGGCAGGAGGTTGGGGTGCAGGATGGGGTGCGGGCTCTGGCTGGGGGTGCGGGCTCTGGGGTGGGGCCGGGGATGAGAGGTTTGGGGTGCAGGAAGGGGTACAGGCTCTGGGTTGGGATGCAGTCTCTGGGGGGGGGAGCGGGGATGATGGCTTTGGGGTGCAGGAGGGGGCTCTGGGTTGGGGGGAGTCTCAGGGCTGGGGCAGGGGGTTGGGTGTTGGGGTGCGGGATTACCTCAGGCGTCTCCCGGTCAGAGGCGCAGTGGGATTAAGGCAGGCTTCCTGCCTGTCCTGACACTGCGTTGTGCGCATGCCGGAAGCGGCCAGCAGGTCCGACACTATTAGGCGGGGGGGGGGAGCAGGAGGTTCCGAGCGCTGCTCTCGCCTATCACAGGCACTGCCCCCCCCAGCTCCCATTGGCTGGTTTCCGGCCAATGGGAGTGTGGAGCCGGTGCTCGGGGCAGGGGCAGTGCACGGAGCCCCCTTGGCCCCCCGCCTAGGAGCCAGACCTGCTGGCCGCTTCCTGGGGTACAGCGCGGTGCCAGGACAGGTAGGGACTAGCCTGCCTTAGCGCCGCGGCACCGCCGAGCAGACCTTTAATGGCCCGGTTGGCGGTGTCAAAAACCGGACACCTGGTCACCCTACTCGGAGAAGCAGTAATAATGAAATCACAATCTAGCCAGAATATTCACCTCTCTTCTGATCTGAAATGGCCTTTTATTATAAAACCCTCTTTCCTCTCAGATAACAAACTTCTTACATGATTTTGGTGTTCAGTAAACACATGTATGCCACCACCTAGTTTGTGGGGAAGAGCTGTTGGGGATATCAGTGCTAGCTCACTTTCTTCCTTTGCTTTAGTGAACAACGTAAAGTCCCTCTAACAATAAGCAGTTTAAAATCACCTTTCATACAACAAACCCCAGGGTAATGGGATATTTTCAAAGCATTCCAGTGAATAATGCACTTACAAATCACAGAATACTTAGCAAATAAGAGAAGAAAAGGCCAGAATTACTAATGCCACCATCTACAGAATTGTAAGGCTACTTATTACACACAAAAAACTACGTTAAAAACCAATAAGGGTCTAAAGTTAAACATTCCAAAGTTAGGAAATGGCAGAATTAAGGTGGTCCAAGAAAGTCTAGTTCAGCCCTTTTGTGCATATGCATTATGATACCCCCTTTAATTATAGGATCACATACTAATTTTTCCACTAAACCCCTACCCCCTTCAGTGCACAGGAAGGAGGGTGTTCTGGGGATTGATTGGGAAGGAGATTGTTGTGTGTAGGTGCCCTGATTCCCCCGGTATAAAAGCTGCCACCCATTTGCAGCTTACACCAGTTATAAGTCAAGACTCAACTAACCAAGCAACAGTGTGGACTATGAACCCTACGGCCATGTAATTAAGAAACACAAAGCCCTGTTTACTCCTTAGAACGGAAAGGTCTCCGAATGACCAAATATGGATCTGGAACCCTGAGTGGGTGCAGTTGAAATGAGTCATATGTCTGACCAGTTCTTCTATCGCTAATCATCATGGAAACAATGTAACAGAGCCTCAGGGTTCATGATTCTTGATGCTGGCCTCTTTCTTAGCACTGTTTATACGACAAACAACTGTGCTTACATTGCTAAACTCTACCTATTTCCTGCCCTACTCCCACTGAAAGCTGAACAAACTCTAGTCAGTCTGAGGCTTGTGGCAACCGTTTTACATGTACTGAAAGATTGAGGATGCCATTTCATTCACCCCCAAGCTTAAGGACTGCATCTCCACGTCTCAAGGACAGGGGACCCCTTCCTTGTTTATCAGCTCTTCCTTTCCAGAGAGAACATGTTCCCTTACGGTAGCAAAAAACCATGCACATGGGAAGAGAATTAAATCTCTCGGACTGATCCTGTTCAGGACTGGGGAGAATATCCGGTGACAGTTTGGTGCAGCTGAAAGCTCAGCCTGTCTAAATCTCAGTCACAAATGGCCTTTCTTTCAGGCTTCACCATGGCGCTAGAAAAGAATCTGATTTTCTACAGCAGTGGAGCCAGAGGTCCACTGTGCCCAGCGTTAACTGGCTTTCCAGGGCACCAGCTGCACCATCCCACCCAATCTGGATCAAATAAGAAAAAACTGAAGTTTTCCTTTTGTTGAAGTCTCTGTGTGACAGCATCAGAGTCTCCTGAGGGAGCAGACACAGTAATAAATCTATGCCGCCAGTGTCTGCTCACCTGTGTTCAGAACTAGCTCAAAGGTGACACCATTTTCTGCTTGTGGGGGAGCGAGGGATTACACCTATCCATCCATCTAACTTATGTCTTTTTAAGGTGCCTGTCACTGAAGTATCTGAGTGCCAGGGTTATGTTGCTATTCTAGTTTTCCCGGTTCATTGCTATTCTAATCTTATTGTTGCTCTCAGATATTGCAGGATGCTGTATACTTTCTGCTTACTGTGACAGTGTTACTTTTGCAGGGAAGAAGGCTGGTGAGGAGGAGGAATTGATTTTCATTGCTTTTCCAACCAAAGTTTGGAAAATAGAAAGGGCCAACAATCCATAAAAACCTCTTACTATGCTAGAAAATAAAACCAAGGCAATTATCTTCTCCCTGAGGGGCTGAGAGAATTCTGATGTTCCAGGGCTGCATATTCAGTGGAGTTAAGGAAGTAGGAGACATCTGCAATTAATTAATAAGTGCTGGTTCTTTTTATGTCCTCTATAATGTGATTAAAAGCAGCGTTTCTGAGAATGTGCTTGTGGGGTCTGAGATCTGTGCAGACTAGAGAGATGCCTGGACTGGGACGCCAGACTGAAAACTTGTCCACTGTCGGGAATTTTGAATCCAGATCTATATCTCCCGCCGATTTTTGCAGGAGGCCCAATTTTCAGTGGGCCAAATTGTAATGCTGAACCAGAACCCCCCATGTACTCCCAGCTTTGGAGCAATTCAGAGTTGCATAGAAATCCTGATCTGGCCTTGCTGGTTTAGCATCGTGCAGCAGAGTGTCGTGCCAATACTCGGGGATACTCCTAAAACGCCCATGTCCAAGATTTCAACGCTCATTCAAAGAGCATTAGTATTCACGGAAATCAATGATCAGCAAAGTCAGTTTAAAGTGAGTTATTCACCTTCAGACAACTTAGGCCTTTTGCTCCAAGCATGTTCATTGGAACAGTTTAGGACCTGGAGTGAAATCCTGGCTCTATTGAAGTCAATGGCAAAATTCCCATTAAGAACAGAAGAATGGCCATACTGGGTCAGACCAATAGTCCATTTAGCCCAGTATCCTGTCTTCCGACAGTGGCTGGTGACAGAGGCTTCAAAGGGAATGAACAGAACAGGAAAATGTATTGAGTGATCTATCCCCTGTTGTCTAGTCCCAGCTTCTGGCAGTCAGAGGTTTAGGAACACCCAGAGTATGGCGTTGCGGTGTTGGCCATCTTGGCTAATAGCCAATGATGGACCTATCCTTCCTGAATGTATCTAACTCTTTTTTTAACCCAGTTATACTCGTGGCCTTCACAACATCCCCTGTCAATGAGTTCCACAGGTTGACTGTGTTGTGTGATGAAGTACATCCTTATGTTTGTTTTAAACCTGATGCCTATTAATTTCACTGGGTGACCCCTGGTTCTTGTATTAGATGAAGGGGTAAATAACACTTCATATTCACTTTCTCCACACCATTCATAGACCTCTACCATATATCTCCTTAATTGTCTCTTTTCTAAGCTGACCGGTCCCAGTCTTTTTAATCTCTCTCATATGGAAGCTGTTCCATACCCTTAATAATTTTTGTTGCCCTTTTCTGTACTTTTCCCGATTCTAATCTATCTTTTTTGAGATGGGGTGACCAAAACTGCAGACAGTATTCAAAGTGGGGGTGTACTATGGATTTATATATTGGTATTATGATTTTTGAAATATTATCTATTCCTTTTCTAAAGATTCCCAACATTCTGCTTTTTTGACTGCCGCTGCACATTGAGTGGATGTTTTCAGAGAACTATTCACAAGGACTCCAAGACCTCTTTCTTGAATGATAACAGCTAATTTAGACCCCCTCATTTTGGCAAACATAATGCCAACCATACACACAATGTGCATTACTTTGCATTTATTCACATTGAATTTCATATGCCATTTTGTTGACCACTCACCCAGTTTTGTTAGTTGCCTTTGTAACTCTTCGCAGTCAGCTTTGGACTTAACTATCTTGAGTAATTTTGAATTGTCTGCAAACTTTGCCACCTCACTGTTTACCCACTTTCCCAGATCATGTATGCATCTATTGAATGGCACTGGTCCCAGTACAGATTCTTGGGGACCCCGCTATTTATCTCTCTCCATTGTGAAAACTGACCATTTATTCCTACCCTTTGTTTTCTGGTCTTTTAACCAGTTTCTTATCCATGAGAGGACCTTCCCTCTTATCCCATGACGGCCTACTTTGCTTAAGAGCCTTTGGTATGGGACCTTGTCAAAGTTTTCTGAAAGCCTTGACTTCAACAAAGCCAGGATTTCACCTCAGGTGTATAAAGGCTTTTAACATCGAACTGCTGCCAAACACATACTATTTTTATTTTTAGATTCTCTAAATCCTGTGCATGCTTTCCTATAAATTGGGTGTTTTAATTGGGGCACAATCTCCATGGAAATGTGTTTAATGAATTATGGGGGGGAAACACATTGACTTGAAGCCAAGGACATGGAGACTCTTTGGGTTTTCCCTGTCTACTAAACAAGTTATAAACAGATTTCATAAACAAAAGTGAACAATAAAGTATCCACCATGTTCAGTTAAAAAGAATGGCGTACATGTTGTGGCTAACTAAAAAGATATTCTTTGTGGGGGAAATATTAAATTTCTGCTAACTGAATTATTTTACTGCCTTTCAGGCACATGTTTTTCAGCATAGAAAACCTATGTTATCATCAAGTCGAACTATCAAATCTAGTAGTAGAACAACTCAGAAGATCACTAATAATTCATACACAGACAAACCTGGCCTGTTTAAAGGTCCGTGACTGGAATAAAAGACACTGAATGGAATGTGGGTCACACAACAACAGTTCACAGCTTCATTTTAGCTGGAGAAATCCACAATTGAACCAACTTTCCAAGATAAGTATAAGCATAAGCATCTCTCTCTCTAAAGTTCTTTTATAACTGATTTTTACTGGGATTTTATATACATGTATTGGTACATACAAAGGTTTATGAATCGTTAACACACAACATACAATATTAATTTATGAACACAAGAGACCAAGGAAGTAAACATTCCGGGCCAGTGTCTTAGCTGGTGCAAATTGGTGTAGCTCTGTTAAAGGTCAATAGAGCTATGCTGATTTACATCAGCTGAGGATCTGACCTATTACATACGCACAATTATTCCATTCTCCAAGCCAATCCTATCTATAACCAAAAATAGTTACCTTTCACACACAGGGTAACTAAAACAGACATGGCCCCCCAACTACATGGGACAGCCTCTCCAGCCTCCTTTCTCTTAAAAGAAGTTTATACTGTACTGCAGACAGTGAACCAGAGAAATGTCCCTTTTTCTCTCTACCAGGTTAGATCTAACTTCAGCTCCCAGGGCATCAGAACTGGGGGTCCTTTCAACTGATCTACAATGTTGAGTGATTTGATAAAGCAGTTCCCAGGAGAGAGCCATTTAAACCAGTCCATTCCCAAAGTAAACTCTATATTCCACAAAGAGCAGGACACTGGTCTACCCTCCTTCTGTTCAGATCCCTCTCATGGAAATAGAGATTAAGCAACATAGGGCTGGACCTGGTACCCTGCAGTCAGTGGGGAAACCAAGCCCATAGCTGAGATGTTAAAATAACAGAAAAGCCATCTCTCATATCTAGAGTACACATCCCTATTTGTGACCCTTAAAACCAGGTGTAAGGTGGAAAGGCCTGACACGGCTGCATACAAGCCATCAGAAGTTCAGCCTCCAGTGCATAGCCCCATAGACATCAGCAGAGCTCTAGAAGTCTGCATGGCCCAATCTCCACACTTTACCAAGCACAACGTATTCAGATACACACACCTCTGGGTGCAGGGTGCTCTGCATTGCAGTAGACCAGAAACGTCTCTTATTTCCTTTAAGGACAATTAATTTTTTTATTCCTTTTTTGTTTTAAAGCCCTTCCAATTAGGCCACTCACTGCTGGTCACTCTCCATTTGCAAGGATTACTGGGCGCACACTTGTAGAAGAAAGACAAACGTGACTTACTTGTTAGTTTATTTTCTGCAAGATAGGATGTCCAGCAGGTATTAGGGCATATCTATCAAAGCAATGACTGGGAACTAGTAATATGGCATTTTAATAATCTAATCACTCCCAGCTGCCTGCAGAGACTCTATGTCTACACTTACCCGTTGGTTCGGCGGCAAGCAATCGATCTTCTGGGATCGATTTATCGCGTCTTGTCTAGACGCGATAAATCGATCCCGGAAGTGCTCGCCGTCGATGCCGGTACTCCAGCTCGGCGAGAGGAGTACGCGGCATCGACGGGGGAGCCTGCCTGCTGCGTCTGGACCGCGGTAAGTTCGAACTAAGGTACGTCGACTTCAGCTACGTTATTCATGTAGCTGAAGTTGCATACCTTAGTTCGATTTGGGGGGTTAGTGTAGACCAGGCCTGATATGCATTTCTTTCCTGCTCAGAAAGATTTCAATGGAATTTATAGCCTTTTTATATTTACAAGATCCTTCTTCTAGGGGAATAAGTCATGTTGGATTGCATGTTCCAGCATACCAGGCATTGAAATCACATTCCCTGCAAAATCAAACATGTGATATAGAACAAAATAGATATGGCATAGGATGAAGCACACACAGCATACTGTATCTGTCAAACAGGCACACGTTACACTGTGAATGTCTGAAATGTACACTATGCTGTGTGAATTCTTGGAATTTGTGGGATCCTGTGGGTCTTGGAAAAATTTCTGTAGCACTATACAGAGCCTATGATACTGTATCATCATCAGAGCAGAGATGCAGCAGATAGTCACAGGACAGATTCTCCAACACAGGAGCACATGCTGACCTGTGAATAAGACAGGTATCGCAAGCGCTTAACGTTACTTCCCCATCAGCGTTACTGCTGTGTTGTCTGCTTCTAAAAGGTGCCACAGGCAGGATTCCTACAAATGACCTACCCGAGAAGCAGGATGGCTATGCTATTGGAGGCCAATGTGGCAGGAGTGGTTAAACTTCTCTTTCTCTCAGACTTCTCTGAGCCACTAATAGCTCTGCCAGCATGGAAATCTCTAGGCAGGGGACATCAAGATTTGTTCCTACTGTTTTTACAATGCCCTTTTGTTATAAATCTTTACACACTTGATTGCAGGGTTATTGTTCTCTCTGTCATGAGTAAATAAATTAGGTGTAATTTAATATTTGATTATAAGATTTACAATTCTGTTCTTTACAGCTTCTCAGGTGAGTGCTCTGTAATTGAGCTAAGTGAACAGCTCCATTAATTCTTTTCACAATATGAAGTGTTGTATATGCTAAGTGTAAGAAGGCAGCGCTAAGTCAGGTGCAGAATAGGAGAGTTTTTTAAAGAAACAGTGTCCTCCCTTCTCTTTCTCCTCCTCCAAGCCTCTTATCCTCAATCCTCTTCTCCCTATGCAGGATAGCAAAGGAGATTGGAAGTAACCCTTCCTCTTTTAAAGGAAAGAAAACATATCAATAACTAATCTTGCCTCAAATTAATACATATGTGTGTGCTTATATGTGGTTAGACACACACAGACACACAATATACATTTCTAGATGAGATAGCAGTCCAAAGAACAAGTATACACCTCTACCCCGATATAATGCTGTCCTCGGGAGCCAAAAAAATCTTACCGCGTTATAGGTGAAACCGCGTTATATCGAACTTGCTTTGATCCGCCGAAGTGCGCAGCCCCACCCCCCGGAGCACTGCTTTACCGCGTTATATCCGAATTCGTGTTATATCGGGTCACGTTATCTTGGGGTAGAGGTGTACTAAGCCCAAATTATTGTGTTTTAAAAGTCATAGATAAAGTATGAGACCTTATTAGATATCCAGGGAAAATATTCTTTCCATTGTCATACGTCACAACCTTTACTTCCAAATAGCCTATGCCACTATTCAAACAAATATTCAAATGCAGTACATTCTTTCATGTGATTTAATGGTCCCCAGGTATAAAGCTAGGTGAAATATCTGCAGAGAATAGTTTACTCACTGATTTTACCTCCTCTTTCTGTTTGCAAATTATCCACAATAGACTGATTTCAACTAATTTGATCATTGTACAAAATGAATTGATGAATGGTTTTATGTGCGCACATTTCAAACCAGGGGCTACTCTCAAACTATTTGCCATAATTATTGTTTAAAGTATTTTCTGTTCACAATTCTCTATTTGCACTGTGCGGTTCATTACCTAAGGCAGGAGGTATTATTTTCTGCTCCTTGATGAGATGGCTCTTAAACCTAAAGCCTTCAAAATGGTCCCCAAAAACTCATGCTGTGAATTCTTGCATATGTCCATATTTTGAACAATTATGTGTGACACTCTCTGTTTCTGGGAACATTGCTGTAAAAAATATTTGCTCATACAAATATCCATGGAAAGTGAATAAAACAATTCACAAATAATATTGAAGTGAATTTCAGATTTTTGCTTGTTTGCTCATGTGGTATTTAACCAGCTCAACCTGGATGTCAGCTGATCTCGTTCCTTATTCTGGTACCACTAGTTCTTGAAGGAATGGAAGTCTTACACCTAGACAAGTTACCTTGAAGCAGGAGACAAAGGCATCAGATTTGAGCCTTGTGCTTCTAGTGCATTCCCCTCCTCCCTGACCCATAGCAGAGTCACTCTGATAATGTGAGTATACAATAGCAAAGTGTCTGTGCCTGAGCTAAACAGCAGGGGAGAGCAGTTTAAACTAGTTGGTCACACCCAGGCTGTTGAGAAATACATGGAAATACTAAGGCACTGCTTTGTTTTCGCATGGAGTTGCTGGTCTTTGACAAATGTGACCAAACTTTTTGTCATGCAATACCAGAACCCTCATGACTAACAAAACGTTATGGGGACATTTATCAGACAATTCAGATTTAAACTAACTGGACGAGCTTTCTTTGAAGATAATGCCCCTGCTTTTTCCCCAACAGAGGTTTGACTAATCAGATAACTTTAATCTTTAGCAGTGGAAAACATGCCTAGTTACCAAGTCGGTCTTAACATGGTCAGTTGATGCTATGCCAGGTGATCACACACATTTACAGAATGTTCGTCGTTTATTTGAATACTCACTAATGTAAAACTTATTGTCACAACCTCACATTTTTTAATACGCATTATGGAGGCTGTTTCTTTTTCTGTTGCTAAAGTCTCTTCACACACATGCCAACAGAAAAGTGGCCTCTCACAGAACCACAGAGGAATCCACTATCCTGAAGACCAAGCTCAGGATTTCAAAGCCACCCAGGAAATTTAGAGACCTAGCTTCCACTAATTTCAATAGGAGATAGGTGCCTAATGTCCCTAGGGTGATTTGAAACTCTTAACCCAGGTTTGGGCATACAAACATTTCACAGTTTTTCCTCCAAAGCTGACATTTAGAACAGGGAAGTCAAAAACAAGTTCAGGTGTTTAACTTTAGCCGTTTTAGAAAGCAGGAGTTGAGTAATTTTGCAACATTACTCTCAATAAAAAACACTGCTAACACATCACTATCTGGCATATGATAAAATCATGTGTCACAAAAGGAGACCTACGTTATAAACCTCACTGGGAGTAATACAGCTCCAAGGTATGTTTTTTGCACAGAATTTGCTAGACATATGCAGTAGATCATGTTGATTTGAGGGGTCTGGAGAGCCCCTGTGTCAAACATTGAGCATAACAGGACTCTCGAATGACTGACCCTTAATTGTGCCTGACTTTGTATTTCCTATAATTGGCCTCACTTGTTGACTGCCTTTGCTCTAGGGAGATCATTACCAATTGCTTCTAACCTTCCTTGAGTCCCAGTAAAACTTTATTTACGCAGTGTGTCAAAACAAAAACAAACAAACACACAAACCCACCCCTTCCTTCCATATTCCCAGCACAGCCCACACAACCCACTAACTGCAGAAAATGCTGTGATAGTCCCTTACAGTTTACCTTCAGGGACAGCTTTGCCATTAAAGGGAGACACCTTGGAATAACTTAAAATAAGCCTCTGCACAATGCTCAATGCACCGGCTCTATGAATTATTGCAGGAAAGGCTTAAAAATAATATTTTAACAACGTGCTGAGATGTGGAACGTCTGCTGTTTATAAGCGATGGCGCCAAGATGTGCCGTCTGTTGTTCCTGACTGATTTGTACAGTCCTTACAGCCATTCAGCTACGCTGCTGAGAAACTGCTGCTCAGGTCTGTTTTGGGGTGGCTAGAAATAGTTACTAAATACTCGGTGTGCGTGCGTGTGTGCGTGCATGCAGCGGCTAGCACAATGGGGTGCCAATTCCTGACTGGGGCTTTTAGGCATTGCTACTATATACATAAATCATAATAATATTAATACATTACATTAATATATAAGTAACACTTGACGGCTGAGGGGTCCCTCAGAATTGTAGACATATATTTAAAGTACAGATGGACCTGAACTAGCGCTCTGGATGTGAACTGTTTGTGCACCAGAATCTGAACTCAGATCCATCTCTTAGTTTACAAGCAACATTTAGAGGTGTCTGAAATCTGGAT
This sequence comes from Terrapene triunguis, assembly GCF_002925995.2. Classification (NCBI taxonomy): domain Eukaryota; kingdom Metazoa; phylum Chordata; order Testudines; family Emydidae; genus Terrapene; species Terrapene triunguis. Next base: position 13,907,177 of record NW_020664404.1, read on the forward strand.
TTTCTCTTTCAGACCTAATCCTAGCCTGGACCTTAATTCCCAATAATAAATGTGAACTTGCCCTAGGGCCCACACCTGACTACCAGACAACAAGGCAATCACAAGAAACAGGGAAATGTGGAAAGGAGGGGCCAGGGCTGCACTGTGCTAGGCACTGAGTCCCTGACTGGAACAGCTTGAACCTATTAACTTTAATCAGAGGTACCAGTTAGTTCACTGAACAGTTTTTGATTTTTAAACCTCAGAGTAGCTAAACTCCTAAATTCCTCCACTGAAATGCGAAAGGATCCCACATGCCTGAGACATCCCCGTGAGCCGTGCACCTGGAATTGGAGCACATGGGCGGGCTGGCACTTTCTCTTCTGGGAGATTACATTGAATTTAGCTCCCCCTTGTCTTAATTTTCCTCCACAAACTCTCTTGGACCCAGATCATCTCCTTCCGCTCCACTGGAGCCATGCTATCAATGAGTTCCCCTGGCTGGAGCTGCCCTTGAGACTTCCTGAGGGGATCCTCCCCGGAAAGAGAGAACATCCTCAGGCTGTATTATTCTTTCACCTCAGTGTGGGCCTGGGACTCTTCTAATGTTCTCTGTGGGCTCCGAAGGGAGAGATTATAGGTATATGTCACCTCTCTGCAGAGATCTTGAAGGGATGAGCTAGGCCTTGGAAAATCAGAAAACCCATTTCATATATGTTTATGTAACACCTAGTCCAATGAGGCTCCTAACCAGGGCCGGCTCCAGGCACCAGCTTAACAAGCAGGTGCTTGGGGCGGCCAAGGGAGAGGGGCGGCACCTGCGGCAATTCGGGGGCGGCAGGTCCCTCCCTCCCTCTAGGAGCGAAGGACCTGCCGCTGAACTGCCACCGCCAATCGCAGCTTTTTTTTTTTTTTTCCAATTGCCGCCGCCGATCGCGGCTTTTTTTTTTGTTGCTTGGGGCGGCAGAAATGCTGGAGCCGGCCCTGCTCCTAACCTTAACTGGGGCTTCTGCTCTGACAATACAAATAAGTAATAAACACACATCTTGTGCAGCTCTGCAGAGGTGAGTCAGAGTCTGCAGCAAGGAGAACTGCATTTTTCTCCATTTCGCATCAGTGGTGAGTCACAATGTAATTGTTTCCCATGCATAAAACCCTCTCTCAATATTTAATTGAACTCCTGTGCATTGTACATTGCATAGATTGTATCTATGCTTCCCTTTGCCAGTAGGACTTCCAAATCACTTTGACCTCATGTATTCATTGCTTTGCATTGCCTGTTTGTGTGAGGTAATAGAGCTATATCCAGGTGCTTTGTTTAATAATAAAGGCCATAAGCATTTCTTCATTTATTTAAAAATAAATTAATTTTCTTATCACTCCTCTTCTTCTGTGACTCTGGCAACATTACTGGATTCAGCAACTTGTGCCAGTGTTGTGAAATTCTCATCAGAATCTAGGTCTGGCAGCATGTGATGGAGAATGGGTTTGGGTATAACCAATTAATATCAATATTGACTTTTGAAATATTTTTAAATAAATCAGACCTATATAAAGCGCACAGTACAAGCTTATATAATGTATGTGTATGGAACGGTGTGGTCAGGCAGATTTCACTTAATTGAAAGAAGTTTCCTTTAAACAAATTTATTTTCTAACAAAACAAGCAATTTGAAGAAGCTAAGAACAGAGTTTTAAAATCTGCAGCACCATCACCCTCTAGTGGCTGAAGTAACAATAAAGTCATAAAAAGAACAGGAGTATTTGTGGCACCTTAGAGACTAATAATCATAGTAATCAACACTACATCTATAAAGAACTGATATTGTAACACAACCCTACAACTAATACCACCAGACTAAAGTCATAGTTGTAAATACTTTAGTTTGCCATCTGAGCTTAGGACAGTACAATAGTCCTTGTAGGAAACAGTGTAAAAGCTAATTGAGGGTTCATCCCCAATTATTACAATGATCTTCAAGTCAACAACATGATATTGTCTTAGATAGTCTGTGAACTATGGTTGAAGAGAGAGTTAGCCTTAAGAGGAAAGATACGTAGACGAGAGATATCTCAACGAGTTTTATTTGTTACTCTTAGGAGTGGGTTTATTTTGGAATTTTACTTATTGTCTGTTGTTGTGGTTTTGTGTTGCCATAGTGAAATTTAAGGTTCTGAATAATAACAAAAACCAACCCACTCAGAGCTATTAATGTTAAAAAATAAATATGTTTTAGTATAATTTCCCTGTTAAGATGCCACACTGATGACATGACATCCATCAGCATAGCTTAGTGACCGAGACAGACCAGTCGGATTCCCAGCATGTCAGACAGGCTCACAAGTGACAAAACAAGACCCAAGGCCAAATCCAGAAATGCTGTGCCAAGCAATGTTACTTATGCATCAGCAAGTGGGTTCCAAAGAGCCTGAGTGAGTGTAAGCAATTCGAAGTGACACGTGTGATTGACATGCTGAGATGCTGGACGGAAGAAGGTGTAAGATATAGCGGAGAGTGACCTGGCTATAACTTCCCCCAGCTGCCTTTCCTGCTATCTTCCTGCCTTTCTTGGGCATGGGTGACCTGGCATTAGCCTCCTTTCTGAGGAAAAGGGAGGGAATGAGATGTATGGTTAGAGGAGAGGAGTGGGATGTGACGGAGCAGTAGGGTGACCAGACAGCAAATGTGAAAAATCGGGACAGGGATGGGGGGTAATAGGAGCCTATATAAGAAAAAGACCCAAAAATCGGGACTGTCCCTATAAAATCAGGACATCTGTTCACCCTACGGAGCAGGGAGCGGGGCGGATTTGACCTGGGAATGTTGCAGGGGAGTTACATTGGGGATGGGGGACTTCCCTTGAAGGAAGCTACCTGAGCTGTAACCTGAGCCAGGAGGGGGGTTGGGAGAAGTGACACCTTCTGGCCGGGAGACTGAACAAAGAAGAGGAGGAGCTGGGGAAAGGGGGGAGAGAGCTGCTGGAGGAGTTTTTGTTTTCAGTCTTGGGCTGGGTGTGCAACGTAGGGAACCCCAAGCTGGGGTCTAAGCTCCCTAAACCCCCCAGAAGGACTTAATTGAGGGGTTCTGGTTGTACCTACACGCTCTGCTTGGGACAGTGTTCCTGTCATCTAATAAACCTTCTGTTTTACTGGCTGGCTGAGAGTCACGGTGAATCTCAGGAAGGGGGTGCAGGGCCCTGACTCCCACACACTCCATGACATGGGAGTCAGGACACCTGGCTAGATTCCACTGCTCCAAGATTCACTTGGCCAGTCTGTATAAGGGACACTGCCTGAGTTTGTTGTGGTGGATGTTTGAAAGGCACTGTGAGATTCACAGAAGAAAGGTGCTAAATATCATTACTCCTTATTATTCAGAAAGTAATTTGCCTTTAGAGATTATTTAAAATATTTGCAGTCCATTAAAAACGGAGTCCTTCAGCCTATCAGTGCCAGCCAGACTCAGCAGCAAGAGAATGATAATGCCTGTACTAATCACTGGCCAGACCAGCTCTATTAGCCATGCCAAGGAATTATTAATCCTTGTTATTTCTATACCATTTACATTAGTGTCTCCCTCTTGCATCAAATGTGGGCTTCACTTCAAGCCTCTGGGAGACTCATCTCTGACTCTGAGCCCTTTTGGGCCATGTCGTTGCTGACTCTGCTAAAGCAAGCCCCAGGACGTGAGGGGCTGTGCGGGTCGAGCAGACATCTCAGAGCAAGGACCCTTTGTGGGGAGTGCCTTGTGTACAGTTTGTCTTTGCACCCTTCTTGCTATCAAATGCTGTAAGGCCACAGGCACTTACTTCTCTGCAGCTGGACAGCAGGCACGGACTGGAGGCTGCTGCGGATTCACTCCTACCAACAACAGGGAGACTAGAGTGGCTCGCGCACCCAACGGGAAGTCACTGCAGAGCGAGTCCAGCTGGAGGGGAAGTAGGGCTGGCGGGCTCCCTGAAGCTGTGCAAGCAGCCAGGTGTGAGGCAGCCAGTGCACTGGGCACCCAGTTTCCTGTTGGGCCAGGGAAAGCACTGAGGGTTCGGGGCGACAATGGGGTTTAACCCTCTTTTCAGCTATGAATCTCCCAGGCCTTTCCCCACGTTTTATCCAGTCACACTGTCCCTGCAGGAGGGACTGTGTGCTGGGGGCTCAGAGGGGGATTTGGGATTGGCTGGGGTAAATCCACCCCAGCCCTGCTCCAGGCAGCCCAGAGCAGCCTCCTGTGGGGGAGGTGCCGGCAGGGCCATTCTCCCCTCTGCTGCCCAGGCCACTTGTTTGGCACAACAGCCCCAGGCAAATTCCCCAATTCCCTGGTGGGACGGGAGCCCAAGTCACTGGGGAGAGCTCTGGGCCCTCTAGGGAGAAATCCTCAGGGTAAAATGTTGAGGGGGATATTCCCTCACCCTACATGCACACGGAGCTAAAGGGCCAGTCTGCCAGCTCCTGTCTCACACCTTTGAGTCTGCAGTGGCACAGTGATTCTGTGGAGGTGGGCTTTGTTACCTGCCAGTCAAACCCACCTGGTCAACCCTTGCTGGTGCTGGCTATACCACTGTAGTAGAGGCATGCACAGCTGGGCTTCCTCCCAGGGACCAGCCTGGGACAGGGGATGTTGGCTGAGAAGTTTTTCCCACTGAGCTCCCAAGAACCATTTCACCCTGTTGTTGACTAGGCATTCATACTACAAGTGATGGAGTGGCATATAAATAGATAAAACCAGGAAGAAGGGCTGGAAGAATGCAAGACATATAGACACAGAAAGACACCCATTAGACTGTATTGTGAGGAAACACTCAGCTGGAAACACAGGAAACAGACACCAAGTAAGGTCTGCAACATTAACAACTATAAGCCAAGATATTTACAGAATCCTTGCTGAGCACATGTGGGTGACAGCGCATGTTGTGCCTACTGTCCCAACTCCATCAGATTTGACCTTGAAAATAAACAAACCCTGATCTATTGCAGGCTTCCCAATGACTTTTGCCCCAATTCTACAAACACTGAAACATGTGCACAACTTTATTCACAGGTATAGTCCTCTTGCACTTCTGTTTGATTCGATCTATGAATCAATGGGCCTACTTCTGTGAATACAGCTAGTCACGTGCTTAAGTGTTGCAGGATCAGAGCACTTATCTTCATTACAATGATAGTTGCTTCACCTCAGTGACTCAGTGGCTTGCGCAACATGTTTCTTGTTTCCAAACTTGTGCTATGGCAACAGAGAGGAATAAAAGCCATTTTGGGCTGGTGTTTCACACAGTGGCCATCACTGCTGTCACTATCGCATGCTGTAATTTGAGAAGGAAACTGTAAATGCAAGATGGGTAAAGCAAGAGTGTTTTATGGATTGTACAGCAGGGTTATACAACCAGTAGCTGCACCTGGCTGCTAATACCTGTACAGCTGCTAACCTTAGGGTACTGCAGACTAATATCTGTCCTGGAATCACATGCTTTAAAGTCAAATATATTTTATAAAGCAGTTGGCAGGACGGCTGAGATTTGGGTGCAGGCACTTCTCCTGTGCAGTGTGTGTTGATCTAAGGCCTCTGACGTTGGCAAAGCAATTCTTGATTGTAAAAGAAAAATTGTCCTTAGAGCCAGGGCAGGGTTTGGGCTGCCAAATGATGATAATAATCATGATAAGGACTCTGGGAAACCCATTTTATGACTTCTCTCTGATAGACTTACATTACTTCACACCTGAGAGTCCTCCAGAAATCTGCTGAATTCCTGATGCCTAGGCTCACTGGGCGTGGACCCAGACTAACCGCACTCTCTGGGCTCATGGGTTGTTTTGGATGAACTTGAGAGAACTTAAAAACAATGGAGGCGAACATGGGCAGGAAACACTGACGTGGAAACAGGAGCTCAGGAGTTAGCCTACAGAGATGATCAGCATGATGCATAAACTTCCCCATCTCTGAATTCACTTTACCTACCGGGGGATGGGAAGTGGCAGCAGTCAAGAATAGGCATCTTCAGGGAAAGGGATACTGCGTGGTAGCCTGCAGTCTGATTTTTTTCCAGTAGAGATTTTTTTTAAACTATATTTCCTAAAAATCTTCAAAAGAAAAGAACATTTACTGTTTGGATCAAAAAGTTCTGTGAATTCTTTTGTTTTTCCACAGAAAGTTTTTGTTGGGAAATTCTTCATCAAAAACCAACAAATTTCAAGCAAAATGGAAACTTTTCATGAAAACTTTGTGGAAAAAAAGTTTTGACAGAAATTTTTCAGCTAGCTCTAGTTTCCTGCCTAGTGGATGAATATGCAGCTGCTATGCCGCTTTGGGGGAAACCTGAACAAATCTTTTCTCTTCTAAGGAAACTGGAAAGGGGGGGAGGGTATAACTGGCTGGATAACAGAATTTGCTGTTATTCTGGTTCCTGATATACCTATTGTCAAACTGGAAGGGAAATTTAATGCTGTCAGTGGATTTGTTTTCAGGCAAAGAATGCTATTCAACAAAGGAAAAAAAGTCATGTAGCATGTCCCTCCCTCAAAAATGCACCCGATTTACAAATTTCCTTTTGGTCTTGGGAAGGTTTAAGCAAATGGATGGTTTTGTTTAATAAGGAACAAAAGCCTCCAGGATTCCCTGGGCCTGACCTTCTCTCTCACCCCAGATTTACACCAGTGTAATTCCATTGCTTTCAGTGGGGTTACTCACTCACCCCGTGACAGTGGGAGAGGGAGCAAGCCCTGTATTTTGGTTGTGGTATAATCTGAGCTGTCCTTGGGAATGGGGTTTTGGGCAGAAGGGGACAAGATCAGTGTGGGGTCTTTTTTGGAGCTCCACAGACATTTTAGCAATGTGGGTACTATCATTAATTTTATGGGGAGTTCACAATCTGCAGCAGGGAACACTTAACACTGCATTTTTAAAGCAAATTGTTCTGGTTTTGTTTTGCTCTTTGAAAAGGAATATCTATAAATGTAATCAGTATAAAGACTGCTAAGCCAAAGGAAATAGCTAAACTGATGAGCATGTCCTACAATAAATGTGGACCAAAGAACTTCTTAGTAAATGGCAATGCTACAAATATTTAAAGCTAAAAGGTTGCAATCAAATTTTGGAAATGGAAAAATCTCCCTGCTGCTCGCTTAGTGATTCTGACACAGGTTCTCCAACAGCCTGTATCCAATACCATGACTTCTATTTCTAGAGCAGGTCTTAGTTTCCCTGATTGTTCTTGGGAAGAGAAAGGGAAAGTAACATCTCTGCTTTCTTTGGCTCTCACTTTAGCCTGGCTTTCAATGACTTAAACCACCATTCTACTGTTCTCACGAGGGTGAGCCAAAGCTACCCCCAGGAATAAAAAACAGAGATGGTAAAGACCAATGTGCTATCTAGATAATACGCCTGCCAGTATAGGATTGATCCCTACAGTACATACTCTATTGCACTGCCTAGTCATTCTTTTAAATATCTGAAATGGTAGAGACCTTCCACTACTGTGGAGACACTGTGCCACAGCCTCACAGAGCTCACTACCGGGGAAGTATTTTTCTCATTCTTTTTTCAAAGTTTCCCTTTCTACAAGAATCTTTAGAGAGATGGATGAAGCGTGACTGCAGAAAGCAGCAGACTAACCTACTGCCGATGACTGCTGAGAATACGAATACCTACTGCTAAGTTACTTCCAAGGCAACAGAAGTGTTGGGAGGGGAAGGAGATGAATGCCAGAGGAGGCAGGTGGCTGTTACCAACTTTACAGCACATCTCTATTCTCTATAGCATTGATTAACTCTTTCAATACCTGTTCTGTCACTGGCCAATAACAGTATTTTAAAATATGTCACGGAGTTCTGATTATTAAGTGATGGTCCTTGTTTGTTTTTCGCATTCCAGGCAATAATACAACATGGGTATCCAATCCCCCAGTAGCCTGATAGATAGTGCTCACTGCTTTGTCATTGTGTATACATTTATTCATCATAAACATGCTTCATTAGTTTCCCAAAGACTAAAGATTAGCAAGTTCCCTCTGCAGTGAGCACTGCTAGAAGCAATAAAAATTATGCAATCACTGTTCAAGAACGTGTATCTTTTATGAGCATAATAAATTGCATGCGAATTGCATCGCACCAACAAAACCCTGCATAGATCCCAAGTTAAAAGCACAATGTGTTCACTGAAAGCAGTGTGTCAAAGCTTCCCTTAATTGTGATAAATTCTGCTCCCTCATCCGAGAAGGTGACATTTCATGGCAAATAAGCCCAAGAAATCAACTGGAACAAGGAAGAATTTCCAGTTTTGTAAGCGGTTTCCTGTTATGAACAAAACACAGCATAAAAGTGTTAGGCTGTATGTCTGGTGCATGGTTTACAGGGCTTTGTTAATCCAAATCAAGCTGGTGGAATTCAGTGCAAGAAGCTAACCAGGGTTCCTGAGACCTGATTGAATGTCACAGGGAGAACATATAAATATATGAGGCTAATAGAGAACCTGCTTCTATACTTTCAAGACCATTCCACATCCAAACTACTTTGCTAAAGCCAATAGAATGAGATGTTCATAAGGCTCCTGTTTGTGTTTGCGTGTGGCTTTCTTAGGGTCTATTCCTTGTACCATTGAAGTCAAAGGCAGTTTTGCCTTTCTGGCAGTCAAGAAAGCTCAGGGCTTCAAAATGCAGCATGAGTGTTTTGGCCAATAATATTTTTATTGACATGTGCTCCTGTGACGAAGTGGGACTGTTCTTAATGTTTCCTCTGAATACTGTGTGGGTGCCTCAATTTCCCCTATGCATTTCTTAAGTCTCTAGGGGGTGAGATTGTTGCAGAGCAAAGGGCCAGTGTGCATAAATGGCTGACACTCTATCTCCTGGCAACTATTGGTCGGGGCCCTTCCCCCCTGCAAGGGGATAGCTAAAGGTGTGGGAGAACAACAGATCAGGTGACCTCCTGGCCCGGGAAAGGAACAAAACCCAGAGAGGAGGGGCTGGAGGGGTGGGGTCAATTTGAAGCTAGCTGGGGACGAGGGGTGAGTGTAGACGTGGGTGTCTGGCTCGCTGCCCCCCAGGATGGACCCGGCTGAGGGGTCCTGTTCGCTGTACCTACAAGCTCTGTTTTAGCCCGTGTTCCTGTCATCTAACAAACCTCTGGCTGGCTAAGAGTCACGTCTGACTGCGAAGTGGGGGTACAGGGGAAAACTTGACTAGGCCCATATAGCCTTCAGGGATTCCATGTAAATCCCGCAGAATCAGCCAAACTGCTCCAGCAGGAAAAGTGTTTCAGAGCTCCCACCCCTCCCCACGAGTGTCTGAGCAGAAATTCACTTTAAACAAGCTTTAAGAAAAAAAGAAGGAAAATAACAGATACTTTAAAAGAAACAGCAAGACCCTGCTTGAGGTATAACAGAACCCAGCCCCCAGTCCTGCCACCATCTCCCAGACTCATGGACCAGCCTCCTTCCTGCTAACTTCAGTTCTTTCCCTTTGGCTTAGCAGCTCCTCCGAGTCAGCCTCCTCCCTCAATCCTTTCTATCTATGTGGGTGCAGGGCCAACAATGATAGCTCCCCATCTAATACATCCAAGGACCCTTGCACATGCCTTTGCTGTGCAAAAAGGCTGAAAGGTGGGGAGAGGGGCATCCCGGTACATGTCAGACTCCCCCCGCACCATACCCCTTTTCTGTCCCTTTACATAGCTGTTTTCCTGCCTCTCATGCACTGGATGTTGTAAAGGAACAGAGTTCCTAGTGCCTCCTCCAAGTATAAACAAAATAGCTCAGAAAATGTATGGAGAGTTTTTTGCAAGATTTGGTTTGAGCTCTTGAATAAATTAGCACCCGGATTTCACTGGGTTCTCAGTGAACCATGAGCCACATCACAAACCCATCCAGCAAAGTCAGAGCAGGCAAATGCTCAGTGGAAGCCTAGAGGCTGGGAACATGGCCTAGGGAAGGTGCACAGAAGGGAGCAGGAACTAGACTTGTCTCTCTCTCCCTCCCCCCCATACAAAGTCTTTATTAAAGTGTTTCAAGGAGTTGCCTTGTTAGCTGCTGCTGCAGGGACACAAAGCGGGGCCCTGCAAACATATTCAGCCTCAAATGCCAGTTAGAGTGTAAAGGCCTGATCCAAAGCTCAATGAAGTCAACGAAAAGACTCCCACTAATTCCAATGGACTTTAGATCAGGCCCTAAAAGGGGGAGTAGTTGAAGAAAGCTCCATCATTGAGTGTCGATGGTGGGTGTTGGAAACTCAGGGGGCTCCCTGCCCACAATTACTGCCTCTTAATTTTGAAGTCCGAATCTTTCCCCAAATCTGCCTGGCAACAAGTTACTTTCCCCACATCGCCATATGTCATTAATCATGCCTGGAAAAAATAAACGAGAAAGCCTGGGGTGTTGGAGGGTTCTAGGAAGTCTGTAAGTGCCATCAGCAGTTTCCGTGCTAACAGTCATGCAGAACATGTAATTTCATGGACTCTCCCGGTAAATGTGTGTTGTTGAAATATCAGAGAAAAGCAAGCACAGTAATTCACAGCCAAAGGGAATTTGCTTAAAGATTCCAACAAAACTTCACAACGATTTTTCACGGGTGCAATAGTTTCCCAGATTCAACCTTCTCCAGAGAGGAAGCAGAGTCCACCAGAGGCTGGGAGCTCACTCCAATTCTCCGCTGAGCGAGATGGAGGAACCCACTGTGCCCATCACCCTCCCCTAACTCAGACTGGTTTGGCAGACATCTCATGATGCTTTCCTTTAGGAAGGGCTGGCTCCAGGCTATGGGAAGGGAGGATTGTGGGATTTCGGTTACAGGGAAGTTCTGGGGAACTTTTTTCTGAGCTTGTTTTGCAGCTTCCTGTCTTATGAGATTTCCATACGCCCCTGCTGGATGTAATCATCAACAGGAAAGTGTGGAGCCAGCTGGGGACGAGACATTCTCCTCCTCTCAGGTCTCCCTCCCAGAAATATTTTAATTCCAGTTAAAACTGACAAATAACGAGCTTGTTGAATAGCAGAGTTTGGGAGGAAGGGCAACTCCTGCTTCTGACATGGAGATTAAAGTGGAGTGTCCTTGCTCCTGACTCTGTTGCTGAAGTCAATTTACAAATGTCCTTCCACCCTTCCTTCCTGTCTCCTGCACCTCCTAGCGAAGGGTGTGTGTGTGTGTATTTCAGGGTGATAGTCAAACTGCCACTCCCGCCATTGATACAAGTATGCAAGCGACTCCCTTCGCCCCATCCTGGGGCTCCCCAGAGGTTATCTTTATAAAGAACTGAAATGCATTGGGCACGTGAACCTTTAGAACCCTGGCTCCTGAAGAGAAGGGTGAGTGAAAAGCCCCATGGGACACCCGCAGCCCTGGCATGTTGGTGCACAATTCCTGGGGCTTCAGCAGAGCACTGCCTGGTTGCACTAGGGCTGATGTTATCCCCATTTACTCTGGGGGCTCTACAACAGCAGGACTCCAAGCTCATTTCATTAATACCCAGAAGGGGTAACATGAGCAGCTCTGGCCTGTATTCTCAATATGGCTACAAATAGATGAGACAAGCTCTTTGTGGCAGGGACTGGGCAATAGTCTATGTTGCTGCAGTGCCTAGCACAAGGGGGGCCTGTTTTCGGTTGGCCCTAGGCATTACCATAATAAGCACAATAAATAATACAAGTAAATAGTAATAAAGGCCCTAACTCTGAAGTGAGCTTTCCTCCCCAAAAACTATTACAAACTTTGTTTAGAAACAAGTGCCTGCTTTTCTTTAGGGTCACCTATCTGGTGAGGTCTGAGAGTTACCCCAGTTTATGCCCTTACAGCAAATATGATCTTCTTTGTCAAAATACATTTCCAGATAGAAGAAAACAAGCTGCCCCAATTATGCTTTGCCATTTGTCTGACATTTTCATTATCCCTGACACAGTCCCCATCGAATATTATCTTGTACTCAAAGCCATTTCTGTCAAATTAAGTTAGAAGGAAGTAGTGGAAAACTAAAAGCTCCACAGCTAATCCTGCCACCTGGAAAATCAGCAGAGAAATATAATTTTATAGTCTTTCAAATTAAATCAGATTCTGTACTCTCTGCTGATGAGTTAATCCAATACTGAATGGAATATTTCCACTCAACCATGACTCTGCTTGGACGGATTTGATTCATGACAAAGCAGTTCCAGCTCACAGAGATGCTGCTTTTAATTGTATTCTGTAGTGATTTCTTTTAATTTTACAATTTGCCTCAACAGTTATCCATTAAGAAGCCATCAGCAGGAAGTGGCCTTTAATTGGGGGACCTGTAGTTCACACAAAAAGGATTGTGGCAATGGAGCAAGCATGTGGGCCTCCATTCGTGGGCATTTTAACTGGAGTTTCAATCTCATTTTCACAGCAGCATGCAGATTGAGCAGCCCCAAAGTTGCTCTAGCCAGAGCCAGAGACCAGAGCTGGGGCAGAGATTCAGGGAGCTGTAACCAACTTCCTGACAGCTCTCTTTCTCTGCTGCACTGACGGAGATCTGGCCCTCAATGCATTCGAAAGATGCAGTTTTACCTAAAGATGACCTGGAAAGGATGGGCTTGTTCAACACCTCAGTCCCATCAATATAAATATTAGAGCTCACCACAAACATAGCCTGAGAGATCCCCCAGTGAAATCTGGGGGGACCAGACCTGACGTTTCTAAGGTTAAACACAAGCAGGGGGAAAAACAATTAAAATTCTTCCAGGCCCTTTAAATATATTATGAAGAGGTGGAAAAGGGCAGAAACCCAATTTTTAAAAAATCCTTTGCCAATCACCTTTATCTGATTACAAACATGGAGCAAAGTCAATATGGATTCAGAGCTAGATTAGAGTATTGGACCATACCTTTACAGTTTCTTACTTGATGCAAATGGCTAGTGTCTCTCTCACTGCCTCACTTACCCATCTCCCACACTTAGCACAAGATTTTCAGAAGAGCTCAGCATGCTATGTGCATCTTTGAAAAACTGGCCATATGGAAACTGCTTGGTGCTGAGCAATTTTGAAAATCTGGCTGCAAGTGGAACTGGATTGTTGAAAGAATTTGAGTTTATGCTTTCTATAAAGCTAGATTAGCTGAGATCTGCACCCCACTAGCAATATATTCTTTTCAGACCTTCTTTGTACATCATAAAGAAGCAAAAAAGAGCAAAAGCCCACAACTTTACCCTTTGCAAGTCACGTTTAAACTACACACAGACAGGTACTGATGGTGCCATAATTACCTAGTTAAATATGTGAATGAGGATGTTGTGCCACTGGTAAGCCAAGTGCCAGCTCTGGCCAAAGCCTAGCTGAGAACTGACAAACTCACAGCTGGAAGCCAGGCCAATTCACTTGTGTATTAGTGTAGCGCGAAGGGATTGTTAAATGTATATGAATGCATTTGGTGCTTAAACTTCATGAAAACTAATAGGGTGGTGCATGCATTGTTTTCATTTATTTGTATCCTGTTAGAATGTGTTAGCAAACATTTACATTGTATATACCCTGTAACTAAGCCCAGGTCTACACTAGCGGGGGGGTCGACCTAAGATACGCAACTTCAGCTACGCGAATAGCTTAGTATCTTAAGTCGACTTACCTGGCCGTGAGGACGGCGGCGAATCAACCGCTGCTGCTCCCCCGTCGACTCTGCTTCTGCCTCTCGCGAGCTGGAGTTCCGGAGTTGAAGGGGAGCGCGATCGGCGATCGATTTTATCGCTTCTACATAGATACGATAAATCAACCCCCAATAGATCGATAACTACCCGCCGATCCAGTAACCCATCAAACCAGAAAGAAGCCCCGTGTAATACAAATGAAGAACATTAGCAGGAAAGTGATAATTCTTGTGCATTTGAAGACAAGTGGTCATTGTGTGTGAGGATCAGAGATCAAAGACTCTAAATCAGTGCTGCAATGCAGCCCATCAGGGTAATCTGATTGCGGGCCCCGAGACATTTTGTTGACATTGACCGGCCGCAGGGACGTGCTGGCCGCTGCTTCCTGCAGCTCCCATTGGCCAGGAACGGCGAACCGCGGCCACTGGGAGCTGTGGGGGGGCCGAGCCTGCGGACGGTCAAAATGTCAGCAAAATGTCTCGCGGCCCGCAATCAGATTACCCTGATGGGCCGCAGGCTGCCCACCACTGCTCTAAATGAACTCCTCTCTCCATCAACCAAAAAAAGAGCCCACGTGAATAGTGACCCTGTCGGCTTGTTTTCTGTGAGAAGAAGCTATAAATATGGACACAAGTTAAAATTCTTCATCTCTGGACTGTTTGGATTCCAACAGGGCATACTAACCAAATGAGAAGACGGAAATCCCCAGAGTTATTCTGTGTAGCCCAAAAGACTTTTGGGAAACTGGCAGATTACTATATTTCTGCTGCTACCTTTTGAAAGAATAGATTGACTCACCTGTACTTATATTTTTACCTGCTCTAACCACTCAATAACTCTCATTCCTTTTTCTTACCTAATAAACCTTTAGTTAGTTTAGTATAGCACTGGCTTACTAGCATTGTCTTTGGTGTAAGATCTAGGATGCAAATTGACCTGGGTGAGGGGCTGTTCATAACCTGAATTTGTTGCAATATTTGCTGTAAGTGACCATCTATCACATAGTCCACCTTGCCTAGGTGGCAAGATAGACTGGAATGTCTAAGGGGACTGTTGGTGACTCCATTATAAGACTATTGTAGTATTTTGGGAGTTCACATTTGATACTGGGTTGCTAAAATATAATTATAGAACACAGCACCCGTTTGGGGTGTCAGCCCCGCTTTTGACAGTCTGCCCTGAAGTAGGCACTCATGGTCGTGCGCCACTCCAGTCAGCATGACAATTGACGTCCTATCCAGCTTCTTGGTTGACCCCCCAAAGTTTACCTTAATAAGTATGAAATGGAAGCCTCCGTCTTTAAGGGTGTATTCTCTGTAGAAAAATACTGAAGTTTGCTGAAGAGCTTTAGCTGGGGTTTCTCTGATTTACTTGAGAATCTATTTAAGTCCCAAACTTAACAAGCTTAAAGGTCATGAAACACTGGGTATTTTCCAGTATGTCACAATTACAGAAACACCTGCACTAAATGAGATTGTGATAAACTACTGTGAAAATCAGCATAAGGTTCAATAACCCTCAAAATTTATCAGCCCTTCTCTGTGGGGTGCTCTAATGATTGCTCAGTGCTGGGATGTTTTATGCTACCTGCACGATCCGCTTGTTTCTTTCCTACTCATTTCTGCACTGAAGTTTAACACCTCACAATAGTTACCGCACAACTGCACTGGCAGAATTCTAATAGCACACTGGAGTCACAGGAAAAAGGAATGCAAGAAAACAAGATTGAAGATGAGCTTTGCATCTAGAACTGCTGCAGCTGGAGATAGTATCTATGGGTATGTCTTCACTACCCGCCGATCCGGCGGGTAGCAATCGGTCTATCGGGGATCGACTTACCGCGTCTCGTGAGGACGCGGTAAAATCAATCCCTGATCGCTCTGCCGTCGACTCCGGAAATCCACCTCGGCAAGAGGTGGCAGCGGAGTCGGCGGCAGCGCGGCAGCGGTCGACTTTCCCCCGTCCTCACCGCCAGGTAAGCCGACCTAAAATACGCAACTTCAGCTACGGTATTCACGTAGCTGAAGTTGCGTATCTTAGGTCGGAACCCCGCTGTAGTGTAGACCTAGCCTATATGAGGAGCGAGGATTATGGACCCAGGTCCTGAATATATCCTCCCCTCCCCTCCATCCCCCTTGATGGTTAAAGGGCTGACAGATAAACAAAACCGCACATCTGTAGTGACGTCTGAGCACTGGGGAGGTGAAGTTTATTTACACACCGTGGCCTGTGTTTTCAAAAGTGACTGATGATTTTGGGTGCCTCAGTCCTTGGATGCTCACCATGAGATGCCTCAAAGGGGCCTTATTTTAGAGGGAGGGTGCTCAGCTCTGACAACTGGACCCTTTCAAGCTAGCACCCTTTAGACATTTCAGGCCCATAAGTGAGGAAACCAAAGATACCTGATCCCTTTAGTCCAAAGCACAAACCCAGGGTCTGAATCCAAAGTATAAGGAAAATTCTTTCTTCACCTGTTGGCCCCCCAGAGAGAGAAGGGTTCTCTGGGAGACCCTCCCTATTCCTGCATGAACCAGGGCATGGCTCACATTCCTCCCTCTTGATCCTGCAGATCCTGTAGGTGAGTCACCAGGTGGCTGCCTAGCTCTGCCATCCTACCAGCTTTTAAGGGCATCTGGCTCCTTGGGGCAGAATTTTGACCCCATCCTGCTGGATGTTCCATTGCTGGGTCCAATCCCTCCTTCACAAGTGTCTTTAGGTAGCAGTTATACAGTATAGATATAGGTCTACATTTAAAGAAGGATTTGCCACCTCACACAGACAAAGTGATATCATCAATAAAAGCCATTACTGGGATAGAAATGAATTGCTCGTGTTGGAGGGAAATGAAAGGATAAATATTAAAGGAGTAGTTGATTCTGAGGAGCTTCCCTAGTCACAAGAAAAGACGTCCTTACCACAACATGGTCTTTATGGTTTGGATTTTTATTTTCTTTTGCTAGGTTACAGTATTTTTTAAAGACATAAGCAAATATCCATTAGGCTGCAAATGGCAGTAAGGCCAGGTATTGTGATTTCTGACCACAGAAAATGTTTTCTTGCAACTTTTATTCACACTCTTTGCAGATTTTGAGTTTCTTGTATAATAAAGAACATGCTAAAACCAAGTTCAAAGTCCCATCCCCTTCTGAATCACACACCTTCTTAGGTGAGTTTATTCAATGGCAGAGGAATTCTCTTTTAGCTGTGCATGTGTGGACTAATGCTGTCATCTAGTGGCCATTTACATTTCTCCTATAAATGTCTCATGGCATTTGCCAGGAATTTTCTCTCATTTAAAGGGGCTTCTCACTTTGAACTGGAAGATTAACTGGTTTCAGAGTAGCAGCCATGTTAGTCTGTATCTGCAAAAAGAACAGGAGTACTTGAGGCACCTTAGAGACTAACAAATTTATTTGAGCATAAGCTTTCGTGGGCTACAGCCCACTTCTTCGGATGCATAGAATGGAACATATATTGAGGAGATATATATACACATACAGAGAGCATGAAAAGGTGGGAGTTGTCTTGCCAACTCTGAGAGGCCCCTCTGCCATGTACATTGGCCAAACCGGACAGTCTCTACACAAAAGAATTAATGGACACAAATCTGACATCAGGAATCATAACATTCAAAAACCAGTAGGAGAACACTTTAACCTGTCTGGTCATTCAATGACAGACCTGCAGGTGGCAATTTTGCAACAAAAAAGCTTCAAAAACAGACTCCAACGAGAAACTGCTGAGCTTGAATTGATATGCAAATTAGATACAATCAATTTAGGCTTAAATAGAGAGTGGGAATGGCTGAGCCATTACAAACATTGAATCTATCTCCCCATGTAAGTACTCTCACACTTCTTATCAAACTGTCTGTACTGGGCTATCTTGATTATCACTTCAAAAGTTTTTTTTCCTCTTACTTAATTGGCCTCTCAGAGTTGGTAAGACAACTCCCACCTTTTCATGTTCTCTGTATGTGTATATATATCTCCTCAATATATGTTCCATTCTATGCATCTGAAGAAGTGGGCTGTAGCCCACGAAAGCTTATGCTCAGATAAATTTGTTAGTCTCTAAGGTGCCACAAGTACTCCTGTTCTTTTTGGAAGATTAACTGCTTTTCAAGTTAAAAGGGAGGGAGAGGGAAAGACAGAATTTTTCTTCTTGGAAGTATCAGCCCAAAAGTGCTTATATACTACAGCATATTGAATAGACTCTTTATCCAGCAAAAACCCAACCTGTTGACTGCTAACCTGAACCACTGAAGATTCAAAGGGTCTGTGATGCTACATTGAAATATTAACCCTGTGCGTATCACATCTTTCTGATTAGCTGAAGGAATTCTGCCTATTAAGGCAGGATTAATTTCTGCAAATGGAATTTGTCAAGTCACACTGCATGTGTCAATGAGGACATACAAATACCAGTTCAATGGACATATGCTGCAGTTCCACCAAATTAATGACTCATTAAGATAACTAATCTAAAACAAAGGATGGAGAGAAAGCAGGAGATAATTTATGCCAAACATCACAGCGGTAACACCATGAAGGGAAACAGTCAGTGGGAAAGCAGCCATGACTCAGATTAATCGCGGCAGACTGGGAAGGAAAATCTGAAAGGTGCTCCTTCAACCTGAGTTTAGCTCTGTTCTAAATGCAGGAGAAGCTGTTGGCACTGCCACTCCTTTTATAATCACAATAGACGTTTGAAATAAAGGGAAGAATTTATCCTTCTTCTCTGGGCAGCTGGTGACAGATTATCTGAGGAGCTGTGGAATTTCCCAAGGCCCCATATAAAATCACTCTCCCAGAAATGTTTAATTAATCATATTTAGGGCTCTTTGGACTTCACAGGGTCCTCTGTTGGTAGCTGCTTTACCTGTAAGTGTCTGGGCTGCAGAGTTTTAATTGGCTTCCTCTAAGGAGACTCAGGAGAATCATAAAAGGCAATTTTCAGGGATTCAAAGGACACTGCAGAGTTTGATCTTCTTGTGTGGCCCTGTGTGCAATCACTGGCTAGGAAGGGCGAAGCAGGACTGAAAGACAAGGATGCATAAAGACTCAAAAGAATTTAGAGACAAGACATTATTCAAAACCAGAGGCCTGATAGGCACCTTTGCTGTCATCTGGGGGCTTGACTTGGGCAGGGGGCAGCTGTCACTTGGCATTCTGGATGCGGGGCTCCTTATCTCAATAGCTACTTTGGGACTAGATTCTTCAGAGGGGCACGTGTAGGGATAGAACCCTTCGGCGTGTGTCCAGTGACGGGGAGGGAGGGTAATAGTCAAGCAAACTGCAGTTCCTGTGCCCAGAACTGCCCCCATAAATCACCCCTGGGGCATACTTGGGGAGGGGGGTCACTGCCACAGGAATGCGCTGCCCTCTTTTAAACCTGAGGCTCTGCATGACCCCAAAGGCAGTCACTTGCAAACCCTGAGAGCCACTGTCATTGTTTCCCTTTCCCCTCACTCTCGTCAGCAGCAGCAGGCAGCTATTCTCTCACTGCCCAGCCTCTGGGTTTGCAAGGCACAGGGGAAGCTGGGGTTGTTATTTTCCGTTTTCAAGGACGGTGTATTTTAAATTCCATTGAAGTCCCCATATCTTGGGTTAGGTGTAGGGTGACCAAACGTCCCATTTTGGCTGGGACAGTTCCTGTTTTAAACCCTGTCCCGGCTGTCCTGACTTTTTTGGCAAAACTGGGCATTTTGATCAGTCAGCAAAAGCAAATGGAACAAATGCTCACTTTTGTCAAAAAAAGTGGTGCGCAGAGGAACATGGGGCATGGGCGAGCGGCAATGCCAGCCCCGCACAAGGGGGGAGGCAGGGCTCGAGTGGGGTGGCAGGCAGGGCTCAGGTGAGGAGCGATGGCAGCCCAGCACAGGGAGTGGGGGGCAGGGCTCCGGCGAGTGGCTTTGGCCAGCCCGCCAGGGGAGGAGGGGTGCGCGCACACGCACACACACACACACACACACACACACACAGTCTAGACCAGGAGCCAACCTAACCTATCCTCTCTCAGACAGCCCCATATGTATCAGAGGAAGGTGCCAGGAGTCCCATAATGGAAGGTTATGAAATAACCAGCCCATATGGGGAATTTTCTTCCTGTCCCCCATCAGCTAGTGATTGAGTCTACACTGAAGCAGGAAGGTTTACAACCCTGATACATTTTTAACCCTTCCTTTTGTGATTGTGGCTCTTCTCACTGTCCATATAAATATCTAATCCAGTTTTGAATCCTACAGGTCTTCTGGAAGTGGCTGCTGCATGCTGATTATGCTTCATCTATAAAGGTGTTGCCTCTCATTAGCTTTAAACTGGTTGCCTTTCAATTTCATTGTGTGTCCCCTTGTAATATGAGAGAGGGTAAATATTTATTAATCATGTGTATTGAGGCATCACCTAGGAGCCCCACTCATGGACAACGACCCAGCTGGGCCTGGTGCTGTACAAACACAGGACAAAAAATGGTCCCTGCCCCCAAAGAGCTTAAAACCTAAGTGATGATTTAATAACCAAAATAGGAGCACCCTAGTCACCTTCTCTGTACAGTTCATTCTTTTACAGTCCCCATTTCTTCATCTTTTCTCTACACTAAACGGCCCGAATCAGTGTGTTATTAACTCTTTGAGGCTCCGCTTCTCCTGTAGTTTCACTTGACCCTAACTCTAATAGCTGCTCTTTTCTTTCTCCAAATCTGTTTTAATGCAGCCCAGTAGCTTTTCCTTCAGACGGTGAAGGTCGGCTGCTTTTGTGTGATGCAGTTTCATAAGCTCTTCAAAAATCTGGACAAATTATAGCCACAGCTCTGCTGCTAATTCTGAATGGTCTGTTTCTCAGGAAAGGTTGCCTGGGGCCACGCAGGATTTGTCATAAACAAATGACATCACTCTAAACATTTAGAGATGGGACCTGCAATCAGTGCATGCAATACGTTCCCCACAACTGAATTTACCGTTGGGGCTCTGAGGTACCAAGAATGTCCCTTGTTGGTGATGAGCCCAGGTGGTATTATTGGCATGACAGTAGCATCTAGAGGTCTCCTCTGAGATGAGGGCCCCGCGGTGCTGGGTGCTGCACATGCACAGTAGCAGACAGTCCCTGCCCCACACAGCTTCATCTCTAAGGCCACAACCCTGAAAACACTGAAGTGTGTGATTAACATTTATAAGCATGAGAGGTCTCACTGAAGTTAAACATGTGCATCAGTGTTGGGAGCTCTGAGACACTGATAGACAAGACAAAGAGGGAGGGAAAGGAAGGATCATTGCCTTTATTCTGCAGATGGGGCATCAAGGCACAGACAGACTGACGCCCAGACTGGCAAAGGTATTAAGGCATCTAACTCCCCTTAATGTCAATGGGAGAAAGGCTCCTAAATACTTTTGAGTATCTGGACTTAAGGGAGTTGGCCAAGGTCAAAGAGGGGTATGTGACAGCGATGTGAACTGAACCCAGATTTCCAGGGTCCTGGCCCAGTGCCTTAGCCAACAGACTGTCCTTTCCTGCTTGAATCCCTGAATACTAAGTAAAAAATCTCTTGCTATCAGCACAGAAGAGTCTAGTTCCCTGATGGAGAGTTTCCTTCCACTTCTGGAGGAAGTGGAATAGTCTCACTAACGTTGCTCGTGCAGAAAGCAGGGACTTGTGTTATGATTCATTGAATAGTGCTGTGGAAGAGCGTGAAGAGGGAGCCTGCCTTCGGAGAGTCACAACCTGCAGAGAATGCTGCTGAATGAACAGCACAGCTTCTGCTCTGTTATCGCACGGATGAGGCATAAATAGCCATGCACCCGGGGGTCCCCATCATGGACTTACACTGAAACTGGGAAACTTTTCCAAACCCCTGTCAGTTCCCAATTCAAGGAAGGTCAAGTTTTGCCCCATGTGCTAATCATTTTTTTTTAATATTCCTTCAGTTGTGTCTCTCTTACTTTTCACCAGGCCCGCCAACAGCAATTCCGGGCCCCAGGGCAGAACAGTCAATGGGCCCCCACGCATTCACAAGTTGCGCGGACGCCATCCGCCTGACGTTTGGGCAGTACTGCCCCCGCAGCTCCCATTGGCCGCAGCTCCCGGCCAATGGGAGCTGCAGAGTCAGCGCTCGGTGCGGGGGCAGCACGGGGAGAACCCCTCACCCCCGGGGCCACAGGGACGTGCCAGCCGCTTCTGAGAGTGGCGCGGTGCGAGGGCGGGCAGGAAGCCTGCCTTAGCCCCACTGCACTGCCCCCAGGTCCTTTTAAATCACCCAGGCCCTTGGGCAATTGCCCTCTTTGCCCCTCCCCCCGTTGGCAGGCCCGCTTTTCACCATCACCCTACCCTGATATTTTTCCAATAAATTGAGTAATTCTATTACCCTAATCCCAAGACTCCTGTTAAAAGCTTGGGTGTGCAGTCTGGTGAAAGGAGTCTCGATTTAAACCTGTCAGTCAAACACAGTTTTAATCCTTATGCTGAAATGGTTTCATGGAAAGGAAAGCGGGCTTTGGATTTGGCTTAACAGCCTGAAAATGCCAAGGAACCATCTAGAGCTTTCTAGAGCATGGTTGTCTTATACGCAGTATGCAGAAGAATTGCAGAATAAGCTAGATGTCAGACTAATCGGATAGCCATCACAACTCAGGCCACGGTACAATAACACAGAGTGCTAGGAGTCCTACTTTCAGAGTGATGGCTTAAACCTGTGATCCACTGGTTCAGAATGACCCATGCCAGATTCTTTACATCATTAGCTTACTGATTATGCAGATGGAATACAGTGAAGCAGAGCAGAATCCCCCTTTTCCCTTGATGAACTGCAGACTGATTTGTTGGGTTGATATTCCATCTATCTAGACCAGGGGTAGTCAATAGGAGGACCACGGACCAAATCTGGACAGCCTGACACTTTTGAATGGACTGCAAAATCTTTTTATTTATTTATTGTTATGATTTTTGTATTTTCTCTGGAGTCTGGACCCTGACTATACCGTGACTAAGAAATGTGGACCTTGACAAAAAATAATTGATTACACTGATCTAGACACTTACACCAGGCTCATCCCTGTGATGTCTTAACGCCATCAGGGAACCGTGCAGTGCAGTGGATTTCAGTGACTGGAAACACTGGATAAATAGATGTTGCAGTGGGTCCATTGATATACCTCACCCATTGCGAGAACTGCTATAAATTGGTACCTTTCAGCATAAGTACCACTCTACAGAGTTTACCAGCTCTACTGCTGGGGTATGCGAGTCAGCCTGACCTTATTATGTATGCGTTATGATGTACAAAAGATTCTCTGATTTTCTAACAGCAATTCAGGGTTTAGAAGACATCTCCCTCTACACTGCAGCACTTTCCTGGGACTCAGACCATCATGCCTTGGGACTGAGAGGCTCCAGTGTGCTAGGTGTTGTCCAAATGCATAGTATGAGATAGTCCCTGCCCTGAAGAGCTTCCAATCTAAATAGACAAGACAAAGGGCGTAAAGGGAAATGGAGGCACAGAGAGGGGAAGTGACTTGGCCAAGGTCATACAGACCTAGCAAAAGACCCAGAACCTAATAGCAATATTTTTTTAAGTACATCAGACATAGGAAGTCGGCCAAACAATCAGTGGGGCCACTGGACGATGGAGGTGCTGAAGAATCACTCACAGAAGATAAGGCCATTGCAGAGAAGCTAAATGATTTCTTTGCATCAGTCTTCACTGCAGAGGATGTGAGGGAGAATCCCATACCTGAGGTGTTCTTTTTAAGTGACAGATCTGAAGGACTGTCCCAAATTGGGATGTCAATACAGGAGGATTTGGAATAAATTGATAATATTGAATTTATTATAAGAAGTCACCAGGGCCAGACGCTATTCACCCAAGAAACACTGTGAAATTGCAGAACTACTAACTGTGGTATGTAACCGATTACTTTTATCGGCCTCTGTACCAAATGACTGGAGGACAGCTAATGTAACACCGATTTTTCAAAAGACCCCACAGGCAATCCTGGCAGGTACCGGCTGGTGAGCATAACTACAAGGCAAAGTGGTTGAAACTATTGTAAAGACCAGAATTTTCAGACACAGATGAACACAATATGTTGGGGGAAGAGTCAATTCAGTGTGACAGACCCAGACCAGTGGGGTACAGGAGTCTGGTAGAGGGCAAATATACTGGTCACTGGATGAGTAG
>NW_020664404.1:13930910-13958730 GCF_002925995.2 Terrapene triunguis
CAGGACCCACCAAGATAGAGGAGGAACTTTGCCACAGCAGCTTTTGTAAAGGGAAATCATGCGTCAATCTATTAGAATTCTCATATCTCCCACAGAAGCCCCACAAAGACAGTATCAGCAACAGGAATTCAAAGAATCCAGGTAGATGAAAATACTCCTCAGAACAGGTGACCAGGAAAGCCAATGGAAAACAGAGAGAGACTTCAACACCTCCAAAAAATCACCTAGGAAGTGCCACAACCAGGTCAACCACATTGAATAATATCTGGCACACTAGCAGACTCAGCTTCCAGATGGGGAATGACTGGGGACACAGCAGCGATGGATGCCAGGATATCCTTGCAGGAGTAGAAAGAGCAGTTGGACATTGGATGTTGGTCTCAGAACAGAGAATGCTCTTGAAATCTAACCTTAAGTTGGACCTTTTCTTTCTCAAGGGCTTAAGACTGGTCTGTCTCTAAAGCGTTGTTTGATACTGTGTATAATGGAACCTTCTGTACATACAGATAAATTGCATTGCTCTGGAATTCTTCCTGGTGTGGTAGCAGCAGTAGTGCATGCTATATTGACAGAAGCACTGTTTCTTTAATTCCCATTTATTGGTGTGTGAGGAGCGGTACCAGGCAGCAATGGAAAATGCTCAACAAGACTCGCTGTATAAGATGTAAAAACAACAAGGAGTCCTTGTGGCATCTTAGAGACTAACAAATTTATTTGGGCATAAGTTTTCATGGGCTATAACCCACTTTATCAGATGCATGGAGTGAAAAATACAGTAGGCAGGTGTGTGTGTGTGTGTATATATATATATACACACACACACACACACACACACACACACACATCACATGAAAAGATGGGAGTTGCCTTACCAAGTAGGGGGTCAGTGCTAACGAGGCCAATTCAATCAGGTGGATGTGGCCCATTTCCAACAGTTGACAAGAAGGTGTGAGTAGTTGATACTCACTTGTCAACTGTTGGGAATGGGCCACATCCACCCTGATTGAATTGGCCTCGTTAGCACTGACTCCCCACTTGGTAAGGCAATGCCCATCTTTTCCTGTGCTGTATATTTATACCTGCTACTGTATTTTCCACATGCATCTCATGAAGTGGGTTATAGCCCACGAAAGCTTATGCCCAGAAGGACTCCTCATTGTTTTTGCTGATACAGACTAACACAGCTACCCCTCTGAAACCTGCGTAAGATGTGATCTTCTTAAACCAATCTGTGTGAGACAAAGCAGTTAATTGCTGTACAAGTACACTTTTCAATCTAAATTCCCAAATCCCCTGTGAATACAGACACAGAAAGCATTTTTAGACTGTTCGGGGATGTATTGGTTCAATAGTCTGCAGCAGGCTTTACAAACCAGCTTGGCACATCTGAAAGCGCTCTTGGGAGAAATGAGAAGACACACGTCAAACAGGAGGAACCAGCTGTGTGAATCCACAGAGCTGTCTCCATGGAATAGGGTTCTTCCAGGAATGTGATGCCATCAGCATCCAAAAACAATGAGGAGTCCTTGTGGCACCTTAGAGACTAACAAATTTATTTGGGCATAAGCTTTCGTGGGTTAGAACCTACTTCATCAGATGCATGGAGTGAAAAGTACAGGAGCAGGTATAAATACATGAAAAGATGTGAGTTGCCTTACCAAGTGTGAGGTTAGTCTAATGAGACACAAATTAACAGCAGGATACCAAGGGAGGAAAAATAGCTTTTGAAGTGGAAATGAGAGTGGCCCATTCCAAACAGTTGACAAGAAGGTGTGAGTAACAGTAGGGGGAAATGAGTATTGGGGAAATTAGGTTTAGGTTTTGTAATGACCCAACCACTCCTAGTTTTTATTGAGGCCTAATCTGATGGTGTCCAGTTTGCAAATTAATTCCAGTTCTGCAGTTTCTCGTTGGAGTCTGGTTTTGAAGT
This sequence comes from Terrapene triunguis, assembly GCF_002925995.2. NCBI lineage: Eukaryota > Metazoa > Chordata > Testudines > Emydidae > Terrapene > Terrapene triunguis. The sequence goes on from NW_020664404.1 coordinate 13,932,841, forward strand.
TTTTTTGTTGAAGAATTGCCACTTTTAGGTCTGTTATTGAGTGACCAGGGAGATTGAAGTGTTCTCCTACTGTTTTTTGAATGTTATGATTCCTGATGTCAGATTTGTGTCCATTTATTCTTTTGTGTAGAGACTGTCCGGTTTGGCCAATGTACATGGCAGAGGGGCATCAGCATCCAAATTAAGCATAGATCTAAGATTTGGGTTGGGTTAATCTCTAATTGTCCTCTACCACCAGATCCTTAGTAAAATAAAACTAAAAATAAGGTAAAGAGAAGCCTTACACACAAATGCTAAATACTTGGTAAGAGAGAACTCCACAGTGCCTCCCTCTGGATGCTTATCCCTGATTTACATTTCCCCAGTTTCACTCTGATTTTGGTATTTTCCTGTAATGCAAATGGCGTGAAATATTTTCACCTAAAAAAAATAAAATGCAGGTCAAATTTTTTTAAGATTACTGCTTAGAGACAGGGTCCAATTCTTAGTTAGGTTCCTAACTAGGGCCTTCAACACTGGGAACAAAGGTGCATTTTGACAAGACAGCTAGCTCCTAGCGTAGGCAGGGCAGGTTGTAATTTTACCCTAGGGTTTGCCCTGGCCAGCTAGATCGAGGTGAGACTACAACTTGCCCGGTCCACACTAAGATTCTACAATGTGTTAGCTTGCTCAGTGTAAAAACATACCGTCTTCCTAGTGTAAACAGGTCCTTTGTGGCCATATTTTAAAAAATGCTATTTGCCCATTCCTATTAGATTCCAAATGAAGTCAAAGGGGATGTCCAAGTGCTCAGCACTTCTGAAAATCAGATTACTTATTTACTGGTAGGTGTTTATATTAGGAACCTAATTTTAGGCATCTATTTTTGAAACTTTGGAATCCTATAACTGTTTTCTCCCATCAGATTGAAATAATAAACTGCAGATATCTACCCATGGTGAATTATACCACTCCATCCACCTTCCACGCATGAGTTCAAAGCCTGAAAAAATTGGATATGCCGCTAAAAGGCTTGCAGTGTGAAAAGAAACTATCATACTCAAAGCATCTAGTATTACATTATTGTACTTCACCCAGGAGATAAACTGTATAACTGATCTGTCGTTCATCATACATAATTAAGGAGCTCATAAAATATTTACAAACACCTGGATACTGAAAGGATGAATGAAGGTTCCTGGCTATTTGCAAGGCTAGCAGCAGCGGAGTACATGGCACAAGCACAAAATAAATACACAGCACTGGATCATGAGTCGAAACAGAGTGTGTGGAGCCCTTGTTATTTGTTATAACCTTTCTGTTAAGCATCCTCCCCTTGTCTCAGCAGATGCGGAAGCCACTGGCCTTTGAGGGTAGAATGTGGTCCTACGAATTCCTCATTCTGGAATGAACAGGACCAACTGAGTAGTTCTCAACCTAATTTAATTTCCCACTCACAAGGTGGGTGAGGTAATATATTTTATTGGAACAATTCCTGGTGGTGAGACAGACAATCAGAGAGCTCCGAGTGGCTCGAAAGCTTGGCTCTCTCACCAACAGAAGTTTGTCCAATAAAAGATCTCACCTCACCCACCTTGTCGCTCTAATATCCTGGGACCGACACGACACAATTTCCACAGTCAGTCATTACTGGCTATTGGAGAGATGCTTTGAACAAGATGTATAAAAAATTGCCAGTAAGGAGTTACTAGTTGATTTTCACCAGTATTAGAGTCCAGCAAGGCTCTGACAATCAATCATTGTATAGTCCATTACAGTAAACAATCTGGCCATTCAAGGATGAGAGTAATTTAGCAGGTAAGTATTTGGGCCCCAATATCTGACTACGCTGCAGTTAGTTGAGAGAAAAGAGCCCTATCATATCATAACCTCAGTGTTAGATTGTATTACACTCAGGGAGATAGAATTGAAGAACACTACAAGAGGAACCTTATAGATACTAAATAAAAATACTTATTATAATAATCCAGCACAAATTGGAGATGTCACAGCTACAGTATGAAGCGTCTGTTATTCATTCCTACTGAATTCTACCCAACTGTGAATAAGACATTTGTCAAATGTGAGGCAGCCCTTTTTTGTGTGTAAACAGTGGTGTCTCCCAGGGATCTGTACTGGGCCCAGTCCTAGTCAATATATTCATAAATGATCTGGAAAAGGGGTAAACAGTGAAGTGGCAAAATTTGCAGATGATACAATACTACTCAAGATAGTTAAGTCCGAAGCAGACTGCGAAGAGCTGCAAAGGGATCTAACAAAACTGGGCAACTGGGCAACAAACTGGCAGATGAAATTCAATGTTGATAAATGCAAAGTAATGCACATTGGAAAACAATCCCAACTATACATATAAAATGATGGGGTCTAAATTAGCTGTGACCACTGAAGAAAGATCTTGGAGACACTATGAATAGTTCTCTGAAAACATCCACTCAATGTGCAGCGGCAGCCAAAAAAGCGAACAGAATGTTGGGAATCATTAAGAAAGGGATAGATAATATGACAAAAAATATCATATGGCCTCTATATAAATCCATGGTACGCCCACATCTTGAATACTGCGTGCAGATATGGTCACCCCATCTAAAAATATATATATTGGAATTGGAAAAGGTTCAGAAAAGGGCAACAAAAATTATTAGGGATATGAAACAGCTTCCGTATGAGGAGAGATTAATAAGATTGGGACTTTTCATCTTGGAGAAGAGACGACTAAGGGGGGAATATGATAGAGGTCTATAAAATCATGACTAGTGTGGAGAAAGTAAATAAGGAAGTGTTATTTACTCCTTCTCATAACACAAGGACTAGGGGTCACCAAATGAAATTAATAGACAACAGGTTTAAAACAAATAAAAGGAAGTATTTCGTCACACAACGCCCAGTCAACCTGTGGAACTCCTTGCCACAGGATGTTGTGAAGGCCAAGACTATAAAGGGTTCAAAAAAAGAATTAGGTAAGTTCATGGAGGATCAGTCCATCAATGGCTATTAGCCAGGATGGGCATGGATGGTGCCCATAGCCTCTGTTTGCCAGAAGCTGGGAATGGGTGACAGGGGATGGTTCACTTGATGATTCCCTGTTCTGTTCACTCCCTCTGGGGCACCTGGCATTGGCCACTGTCGAAAGATAGTATACTGGGCTAGACAGACCTTTGGTCCTACCCAGTATGGCCGTTATTATGAAGACAAAAAAGGTTTCTGTATGAAAGGTCACATTGATATGACACCTAATGGCCTGATGGAACTATATTAAATTAAGTGCATTACAGACCAAATGATTGCTTTTGCCTCCTTTTCAGAATAATTGCATCTTCGAAGATGTAAGTGACAGACACCTGGAAGTTTTTGCCTCCCTCTCTCCCTCAGTTACATGTTTCTAATTACACTAATGTAAGAACTTCCCCCGCCGCCCCCCCCCCCGGTCCAAATCCATTGCTTATCATAACAAGAAGATAAACCCTTTGATGCCCAGCAGAAGGCAAAGCTCATGGGAACAGAGAATGCCTTCTGTGACCCCCATGATGCAGGGCTCTCGAATTCTGGGCTGCCACATCATATCCCAGATGTGGTGTGGGATAACCCCACTTTGCAAGCAGCTGGCTGAGAACAAGGGTTTACAAACAGGATACGAAGTGTAATAGCAATGGTGGAGACCTGCAGAGCACTGACCACATCGTTTGCCACACAGTTAGCAGCAGAGTGGGCTGCATAATCTGACTTTGCACTGGTGCCTGTCCCCTTTGCTCCACCAACATATCCAACCTTATCCATTTGTCTGCCAGCCAGCTTCTTACACTTATCTCCATGCCGCGTCCAGCTTCTCTGTGTTTAAATCCCCCTGAAAAGCTCCCTTCTGCCACACTGCTCACCATGAATCAAGTTGATTTGTAAATCAATTGCCTACTATTGTCTCCTTTTCTCTGTCTGCCTGGCTGTCTCCCTTTAGAATGGGAGCTGCTTGAACCGGGACTGTTTGGAAAGTGTTGAGCACACATGGGTGCTACTACAAATAAGCAATAAGTAATAGCAGCACGGATGGACAGTCACTGATTTTTATGTGTTTAAGAGTAAGATTAGAGATTGTAATGAATCTTCTCTGTGTTTGGCTGCATAACCTCCTATGAACTCGAGGTTTGACAGAGGGAGTTACCCCAAGGAAAATACACCCGTGTTCATTCAGTCCTGGGGAATTCCTATTTGATCTCATTGCTTTCGGGGCAGGGACTGTCTATACAGTGTTCATCATAATGGGGCCAGTCACCACTAAGGTCTATCGCCTTAGTTCAGCAAGCCCCTCAAGCGTGAGCTTAACTTGAAGGGTGTACTTTAATTGGATTTAAGTCAATTGGACTTAAGCATGTACTTAAATAATCAGAAGCTTTATTGTTATACTATACCAGATTCTCCATGAGAATGAGTGATGGATCACTGACCTGTATTGTTATCCCAGCCCAGAAGATTGGGTTCTATCCCAGAAGCTTAGAGAATAACCATAATTCCACTGTTAATGACTGAAAGCCCCAGGACAAGGGCAGAAGAATGGCCCTGAAAGTGAGCAATATGAAGAAAGAACTTTGACAATAGAAAAATCAGACCAATATGATGACGTATTACGTACTCTTCTGCCTGTTCCGCTCCGGGCCTGGAGTGGAGATTAGTCTGGTATAAGCAGCGGAACATTTAATAGGTGTAAGGAAATTCACCTTTGCTCCACCTTGAATTAAAAACATAAATTTAATGGATGTTCTGGTTCTTTGAAATGTCTTTCCCATAAAACTTCTCCTAAAAAGACCGAATCTCAAAAGGATAACTAATAAAAGCACTTCATGTGGTTATGTGAAACAAGCAGAATGCCACAGGATTGAACAATTACCTGCAATGACTATTGGGAAGTGGCTGTGAGCAAAAATCAGCTCTTTCCCCAAGTACAGATCCATAACCGGGATTTACTTGCCAGGTGATGGGAATGGGGTAACCCCAAATCGCTCAGGATGAGGCTCATAGAAGCGTGATGAGCAAAACATGAAATAAAATGCAACTGGTTAATGCTGAAAAATGTGGAAACCTGAATGACTGTTGCAGAGGGTGGGAGGTCAGAGGTGGATGAGAGCATTAAATAACAGAGGTGTCCCCCTGATCTAAGGGATGGGGTTGAACATGGGCATTGCGTTTTATGACAGAATCATACTGGAGATTGCCTGCTGCCTAATTTGCTTAATTACTCTCTCCCCCCCCCCTTGTGTCACTGTGTGAGCAGCAGAGAGCGTAGCACCTTGTCCCTGCTGCCAACCCTGCACAGAGGAAACAGAGTGTCAGAAATGCTGGATGCCACAGGAGGGACTGCCATTATGTAGGGCGAACCTCACACACACATTAGGTGCTGCCTTTACACAGGGCAGGCTAACTCATCTGCTGCCAACACTTCCCATGGAGCAGCATTCCTACCCCCTGGGGATACTGCCATAACCCAAGGAAATGCTACCTTCCACAGGTTGCTGTTTAGAGTAGAACCCCCTATGGAGGTGCTGCCTGTCATTTCCCTAATTCCCCAGGGACACTGCTGTGTTTGCTCACTAGAAAGGCCTGGTCTACACTATGACTTTAATTCGGATTTAGCAGCGTTAAATTGAATTAACCCTGCACCCGTCCACACAACGAAGCCATTTATTTTGAAATAAAGGGTTCTTAAAATCGATTTCTGTACTCCACCCCGACGTGCGGAGTAGCACCAAAATTGATATTGTCATTTCAAATTAGGGTTAGTGTGGCCGCAATTCGATGGTATTGGCCTCCGGGAGCTATCCCACAGTGCACCATTGTGACCGCTCTGGATAGCAATCTGAACTCGGATGCACTGGCCAGGTAGACAGGAAAATCCCTGCGAACATTTGAATTTTATTTCCTGTTTGCCCAGCGTGGAGAGCACAGGTGACCACAGATAGCTCATCAGCACAGGTAACCATGCAGGCCGATAATCGAAAAAGAGCACCAGCATGGACCGTACGGGAGGTACTGGATCTGATCACTATATGGGGAGAGGATTCAGTGCTAGCAGAACTTCGTTTGAAAAGACGAAATGCCAAAACTTTTGAAAAAATCTCCAAGGGCATGATGGAGAGAGGCCACAATAGGGACTCAGAGCAGTGCCGTGTGAAAGTCAAGGAGCTCAGACAAGCCTATCAAAAAACAAAGGAGGCAAACGGTCGCTCTGGGTCAGAGCCGCGGACATGCCACTTCTACGCCGAGCTGCATGCAGTTCTAGGGGGGGCCGCCACCACTACCCCACCTCTGACCATGGATTCCGAGGCAGGGATAATCTCATCAGCTACACCTGAGGATTCTGCAGACGGGGAAGAGGAGGAGGAGGAGGAGGAGGACGAGCTTGCGGAGAGCACACAGCACTCCGTTCTCCCCAACAGCCAGGATCTTTTTCTCAGCCTGACTGAAGTACCCTCCCAACCCTCCCAAGCCAGTATCCATGACCACGACCCCATGGAAGGGACCTCAGGTGAGTTTACCTTTTAAAATATAAAACTTGTTTTAAAAGCAAGCGTTTTTTAATGATTACTTTGCCCTGAGGACTTGGGATGCATTTGTGGCCAGTACAGCTACTGGAAAAGTCTGTTAACGTGTCTGGGGATGGAGCGGAAATCCTCCAGGGACATCTCCATGAAGCTCTCCTAGAGGTACTCCAAAAGCCTTGCCACAAGGTTTCTGGGCGGTGCAGCCTTATTCCGTCCTCCATGGTAGGACACTTGACCGCGCCATGCTTGCAGCAAGTAATCTGGTATCATTGCATGACAAAGCCTGGCAGCGTATGGTCCCGGTGTTTACTGGCATTCAAGCAACATCCGTTCTTTATCTCGCTGTGTAATCCTCAGGAGAGTGATATCGCTCATGGTAACCTGGTTGAAATACGGGAATTTAATTAAGGGGACAGAGGTGGCCGTTCCTACTGGGCTGTTTGCCTGTGGCTGAAAAGAAATCCTTCCCTGCAGTTAGCCAACCCAGAGCTTTTCGCGTTCCCTAGCAGGGATCTTCCCTGATACCAGCCACGCGGTGGGGGGAGGGATAAAGCGATCATCCAGAGAATTGGATGCGGGGGGGGTTAGTTTGTTTTCTGCTGCTGAAGGTTAACAGGAAAACCGCAGCACTCAACGGGCTTTGCTTGGTATATGGGAAAGGAGGGCGCAGAAGCCGAAAGACAATGGCTTACCATGGCCGCATGCAAGCCGAATTCTGTTGCCCGGACCTGCGTCTGTGATCTCTAGCAGCAAAGCCACAGGCACTCAATATTAAGAGGCAAAATGCGACCTTACACAGAAATCACATGTGCTATGTAATGTGAATAGTGTTGGTCACCGTGAAAGAGTATAAGCATAGTTCTGCAAAATGTATCTTTTTAAAAAATTCTCTCCTTTTTTCCTTCCCTCCAGCAGCTGCAAATTCTTCAAGCCTCCCTCCTCCGTCCCGAAGGCTATCTCAGATAAGGCGTCGGAAAAAGAAGACGCGAGACTAGATGTTTGCAGAAATCATGGAATCCACCCGCAGTGAAAGAGCTCATCTGAATGAGTGGAAGGACACGGTTTCAAAGTATAGGAAAGAAGCGAGTGAACGTGAGGACAGGAGGGACCAATGTGAGGACATGAGGGACCTGTAACATGAGGACAGGAGAGACGCTCGAGATGAGAGGTGGCGGCAGGAAGATCAGAGGAGGCAGGATGCAACGCTGGGGCTGCTGCGTGAGCAAACAGACATGCTCCGGTGTCTGGTGGAGCTTCAGGAACGGCAGCAGGATAACAGAGTGCCGCTACAGCCCCTATATAACCCCCCTCCCCCCTCACCATGTTCCATAGCCTCCTCACCCAGACGTGTAAGAACGCAGGGGGGGAGGCGCCGTACACCCTCCCATTCCACCTCAGTGGACAGTCCAAGCAAAAGGCTGTCATTTTTTTAACCTTTTTTTAGTGGCCTTTTCCTTCCCGCCGATCCTCCTCCCAAACCCCACCCGGGTTCTCTCCCTCTTTTTACAATCAATTAATAAAGAATAAATGATTTTTAAACGATAGTGACTTTATTTCCTTTGAAAGCAAGCTGGGGGAAGGGGAAGGGTGGGTTCCTTACAGAGAATGAGTCAATAAAGGGGGCGGGTTTTCATGAAGGAGAAACAAACAGAAATTTCACATTGTAGCCTGGCCAGTCATGAAACTGGTTTTCAAAGCCTCTCTGATGCACAGCGCTTCCTGGTGTGCTCTTCTAATCGCCCTGGTGTCTGGCTGCGCGTAATCAGCAGCCAGGCGATTTGCCTCAGCCTCCCACCCCGCCATAAAGGTCTCCCCCTTACTTTCACAGAGATTGTGGAGCACACAGCAAGCAGAAATAACAATGGGGATATTGGTTTGGCTGAGGTTTGAGCGAGTCAGTAATGATTGCCAGCGACCTTTTAAACGGCCAAATGCACATTCCATCACCATTCTGCACTTGCTCAGCCTGTAGTTGAACAGCTCCTGACTCCTGTCCAGGCTGCCTGTGTATGGCTTCATGAGCCATGGCATTAAGGGGTAGGCTGGGTCCCCAAGGATAACTATTGGCATTTCAACATCCCCAACGGTTATTTTCTGGTCTGGGAAGTAAGTCCCTTGCTGCAGCTGTTTAAACAGAGTAGTGTTCCTGAAGACGCGAGCATCATGAACCCTTCCCGCCCAGCCCACGTTGATGTTGGTGCAACGTCCCTTGTGATCCACAAGTGCTTGCAGCATCATTGAAAAGTACCCCTTGCGGTTTATGTACTGGCTACCCTGGTGCTCCGGTGCCAAGATAGGGATATGGGTTCCATCTATCGGCCCACCACAGTTAGGGAATCCCATTGCAGCAAAGCCATCCACTATGACCTGCACATTTCCCAGAATCACTACCTTTCGTAGCAGCAGCTCAGTGATTGCTTTGGCTACTTGCATCACAGCAGCCCCCACAGTAGATTTGCCCACTCCAAATTGATTCCCGACTGACCGGTAGCTGTCTGGCGTTGCAAGCTTCCATAGGGCTATCGCCACTCACTTCTCAACTGTGAGGGCTGCTCTCATCTTGGTATTCTGGCGCTTCAGGGCAGGGGACAGCAAGTCACAAAGTTCCATGAAAGTGCCCTTACGCATGCGAAAGTTTCGCAGCCACTGGGAATCGTCCCACACCTGCAACACTATGCGGTCCCACCAGTCTGTGCTTGTTTCCCTGGCCCAGAATCGGCGTTCCATGGATAGAACCTGCCCCATTAACAACATGATCTCCAAAGCACCGGGGCCCGTGGTTTGAGAGAATTCTGTGTCCATGTCCATGTCCTCATAATGCTTGTCGCTGTGCTGCCGTCGCCGCCGCCTCCTTGCCTCGTTTTTCTGGTCCTAGCTCAGCATAAACTGCACAAGAACGCGCGAGGTGTTTACAATGTTCATGACTGCTGTCTTGAGCTGAGCAGGCTCCATGCTTGCCGTGGTATGGAGTCTGCAGTGTTCACCCAGGAAAAAAGGCACGAAATGGTTGTCTGCCGTTGCTTTCATGGAGGGAGGCGTGAGGCTGTACCCAGAACCACCTGCGACAATGTTTTTTGCCCCATCAGGCACTGGGATCTCAACCCAGAATTCCAATGGGCGGGGGAGACGGCGGGAACTATGGGATAGCTATGGGATAGCTACCCACAGTGCAACGCTCCGGAAATCGACGCTAGCCCCGGTACATGGACGCACACCGCCGAATTAATGTGCTTAGTGTGGCCACATACATTCTACTTTATACAATCTATTTCCAAAATTCAAATTATATAAATTCGGATTAATCCCGTAATGTAGACATACCCAAAGAGACAAATGGGTCTGATTCTTCACTGCCTTGTGCGGCCCTTCATACCTGTACAGGTTGTAAATGATTGGGCTGCTCAAGCTATAATCCTGCCAGGATGCAGGGGCATGGATCATCCGACCCAACACAACCCTCTTAATCTTAAAGTTTCTGCAGTTCTATAAGATTCCACTAATTGCCTTACCATGGAGGAATCCTGTTTAAAAATACTCTAGAAACCTAAGCTCCATTGGCACAGTAATTGAAAAGGACTTTAAACACTGCATTAACTACTGCTGTTAAATTTGAAACCTTAATTCATTTGACCACAACTGCTACCCATGAAGCAAAAGTTGTTTCATGGGAGAAAAACAATAAACCTTGAAAGAGTTTCAACTTCTTCTGAATGCTGCTATTTGTCTCAGATGGGGATGAATGAAGTTTCCAGAAGGGTGACTAGAACCTTGGGAACTCTCCAGCATCCCTGGTTGAGATTCAACCCGCTAGCAAACTTTGTTTTCCAACTACACACTACGCACTGAAAACAGTTCACTGGTCTCTCTCTTTTCTAAGTGACCCCAGATCACACAGGCAATGTTGTTCCATTCTCTTTAACACCATTTTCTTATCTCACTCTCCTTCATTCAATGAATGACCCCGGCAACAAATCATTGTAAGGAGTGGGCGGGAAGGTAACATACCTTTGCCTATGGGACAATTCGGAAAATGTCTCCAGCTTTTGATTAAGAGTATTTGGCAATGCTGGGACAGTTGCTGGAAATGAATGGAAAACGGTTGTACATATAACTGTTCCTCTTGGCTAACTGCCTGTGTGTGGTACTGCATCATTGACTGTCTTGGACAAAAGGGCCCAGGATGGTGAATCTTGGTCTCTGTTACAGAGAGGCTGTGTTCTAATGATGCAAACTAACACCCTTTTCAATGGTCAAAGAGAGGGAAAACCTGGGAATACTTGTCTTGCACAAACACAAGGAAAATACAGAGGTATGTCCTGCTAAATGACAGACAAATACTTGGGCTTTCACTTCCCTAGTGAGCCACAAGATAATCCTCTGAGGCATTGAGAGTGCTTTGGAACTGAATCAAATGTAAATTGTGTAAAACTATAACCAACCTTCCTACTGTACTGGAAAGTGACAGTTGGGTTGCTAACGTTCCTGCTGATTACACACTGGTGAATTGACTCACATTAAACCAAAATGTTATTTCAGGTTTGATGGTCAGAGCCTGCCTGTCTGTCATCTACTAGGAACAATGATATTCCCACTTCTGTGAAATATGGAAAACTGTCACTAGAAGCAGAATAAGAAGAGAAATTGTATTCCCTGTGAAAGGTGATGGCCATGCAGTCAGTCTCTGTTCTCCAGTTCTAGCCATGGAAAATATTTAAAATCAATCTAGGCACATGCAATAATTTGAGAAGTAGAGCAGATTAAGGTGAGGGTGTATATTTATGGGAAGCAATTTGGGGGAAATGCGTTCAGAGTCTCTTGAGTTTGCGATCCACTTGATTTTCTGCTGAAATCCCTGGCAGTTTCCTACCAGAGCAAACAGAAATTCTGTTGATGCTACAGAAAATGAAGTCCTGCACAGCAGTCAATAGAAAATAATGGATATCAATTACACAGCTGGAACTGCTGACTTGATCAGATTTTGTAACTCTTTAGGGGTCTGTTTAATAAACCCATTGAGAGAAGTGTCATGTCTTTTATGGGAATACTTTCCAAGGCTTTATTTTCTATAAAGAAAGGAGTGGCAGTTACACACAGCACTGCTTAGTCTGCCATAGACTCCTGAAGAATTCAGAAGTGATGGGAGACGGACATGAGCTATTTGTTCTCTAATGGAGGGATTACTTTGCCCACAATGGGAGGTACTTGCTACTGAAAACCAGATTTATTCCTTTCACTCCGTTTCAATCCTATTTACGAGTGTCATAACTATAAAGGGAAGGGTAACAGCCCTCCTGTGTACAATACTATAAAATCCCTCCTGGCCAGAGACTCCAAAATCCTTTTACCTGTAAAGGGTTAAGAAGCTCAGGTAACCTGGCTGACACCTGACCCAAAGGACCAATAAGGGGACAAGATACTTTCAAATCTTGGTGGGGGGAAGGCTTTTGTTTGTGCTCTTTGTTTTGGTGGGAGTTCGCTCTTGGGACTAAGAGGGACCAGACATCAATCCAGGCTCTCCAAATCTTTCTGAACAAGTCTCTCATATTTCAAACTTGTAAGTAAACAGCCAGGCAAGGCGTGTTAGTTTTATCTTTGTTTTCTCAACTTGTAAATGTACCTTTTTCTAGGGTGTTTACCTCTGTTTGCTGTAACTTTGAACCTAAGGCTAGAGGGGGGTCCTCTGGGCTCTTTAAGTTTGATTACCCTGTGAAGTTATTTTCCATCCTGATTTTACAGAGATGATGTTGACCTTTTTCTTTAATTAAAAGCCTTTTTTAATAACCTGATTGATTTTTCCTTGTTTTTAGATCCAAGGGGATTGGGTCTGGATCCACCAGGAGTTGGTGGGAGAAAGGAGTGGGGGTGGTTAATTTCTCCTTGTTTTAAGATCCAAGGGGTTGGATCTGTGTTCACCAGGGAGTTGGTGGAAGAGTCTCTCAAGGCTACCCAGGGAAGGGAGTTAGCCCATTGGGAGTGGTGGCAGCGGACCAGATCTAAGCTGGTAGTTAAGCGTAGAAGTTTTCATGCAGGCCCCCACATCTGTACCCTAAAGTTCAGAGTGGGGAAGGAGCCTTGACAACGAGGTTAGGGAATAAACTTGCCATGAGTGATGTAGCGAGAGCTCCGCCGTAGGGAGATACAAGACCAGACGAGTTTGGGCAACCAAGCCAATTCATCAGCACTTAGCTTTTGCTGTATTTGTTGTTGTTGTTTTGCATTGTCAAGATGACACCTTCCCATGCACAAGAGCTCTTCTAAGGGATCCTCAATCTTCATAAAAGCTCACTGGGAACAGCCACCTCCTATATGATATATCAGCCAGAAGTCAGACAGGACAAGCCCAGCCAACTAGCACACAGCCCGTACTTGGCTGTCCCCTGGAAGCAGCTACAAGACTGGTGACCTCATGGTGGCATGAAATTACCTCTCTACCCTTTCTAGTTTCAGAGGGATTTGTGTGTTAGACTTCTGCAAATAAGTCAGCTTTCACAGAATCCTCCTTGATGATACGCTACCAGTGAACTGGAAGATGCTTATACGTGCTGCTCCTTCATTTCCTACAATGCTTTAGCTCAGCTTGAGTTTGGATGCGACCTTCTTTGTTTGCAGAGACCCTGAAAGGGTGCCTGAAAACAGCTCTAGGTCAGGCCTGTAAGTGTTTGGGTTTGATACTGGAATCACTGTGTGAAATTCGATGGCCTGCATTGTGCAGGTCAGAGTTGCTCAGTGTTTCTCAATCTTTTCAGATTGGTGACCCCTCAATTGAAGTCAAAAAAATGTTTCCCCCCCACCTTTACTATAAAAGTAAGAGTAAAAATATATTGATGATGACAACAATAAGCTCGTATAATATATTTCCATGTGCGTTTCAAGAGGTTAACAGAATACTTGACCATGACGGGTAAAGGCATGTGGGGCGTGGGGGAGTAAGATTTTCTTTGCTTTAGACTTTTCAGCAATTCACGACTCCCCTGAATGCCTTTCATAATCCCCTTGAAGGTCACAACCCACCCGTTGAGAAACACAGGACTAGATGATCATAACAGTCCCTTCTGTCCTTAAACTTTATGATATCTATGAAAGTCTATACAAGACATGTGATCTGCTTATAAAATGATATTCATGGAGAAAGTGGTCCCTGTGCTGAAACCCTTAGTATATAGGCCTTGTCCTGGTGGCAAAGGGTTGAATTTCATCCTATTCCCTCACTGTGCTTCCCGTATTAAGAGCAGTTACATATTTGCAAATGGATGACAACGGAGCCATTCATTTAAAGTGCAGTGAAAAATGGGGTTGAGCACACAAAGTGATTTAGCTTTAGTCTATTCTTTGCAATATTTTATTTGTGCTGCATTTTCTTTTATTCCTATCATCTTGAGCTCTAAAATTAGGAATGCAGCTTTCTTACGTGGCATCTTCCCTATGGTAAATCTAATTAAAGAGCCATTAAAGTGCATGTTAGCTCTATTATATGAAGGTGACCTGAGCGCCTGCTAAATGTTAACAGCATTCCCTGCTAACTGGCATTGAATGGAGAACATGTACTAGTAGTTTTATTGATGGAGCTTTTAAATTAATATAGTTATTAAAGTGCCTTGTGTATTACAGAATACTGAATAAACATGTATCATTCTCTGGTAGCCAAAGTGTTTCATATGCTCCTTCAATGCTCTCCACAGAGAATGACATCTGTGACAAACACACACACCGGCACCTTTCATACTCATGAGGGATGAAGAATACTAATGATTGTGGAGGAAGCAGGTAAGGGGAAAAATACACAAGCAGCCACTACAAAAGTTTGGCCACCTGAAAAGTGCTAAAATGCAATGAAGAGTGGGAGGAAAGTCAGGCTGTTCCCAGGGACACTGCAAGGAATAACGGGCCTCATCCAAAGCCCACTGAAGTCATCAGGAATCTTTCTATTTAGTTCAGTGGGTTTTGGATCAGGATCCTAACATATCACAGCTCTTCCACATGCCCCCTCCACCCCAGTAAGTGGCAAGTTCACCAGCATAGAGCAGGCATAGAACTAGGCCCATGGTAGCAATGCTAGACTACATGATCATGAGGCATGGACAGCGTGTGAGAGCAGAGGGTTTGCTGGATAACCACAGGAAAGGAGCTAAAGCCATTTCAATGCAGAACATGCTTTGCTTTGCAGATGCACTGGGCCTAGGCCTGTTTGGTATGAAAGTATAATCCTGTCAAATTATTCAGTGCATGGACAGCACCAGATAAGGCAATTCTGGCCTCGTCCTCCAGTGCACATGGTAGCTGTAGAATGGCTAAGCAAACCAGACCTTGTAATCCATACACGCCATTACCCGTTTCCTAGCCAAGGGATATTGGCCAACATTTTTAAAGCTCTAGGACCAAAACCTGCTCACAGTTACTCTGATACAAACCTGGAATAACTCCATTGATTTTACTGGATTTACAACTGTATAACTGAGAGCAGAATTCGACCCCGAATGTTCACATTTGGAAAACAATTGGGCCACCTCCAACAGTTCTATTCTGACTGCACGGACTGCCACATCCCCACACAGAGCAAACCCAGCTGACAGCTAACACTGAAATATCTCTTTTATGAGTAGGCAATTTGTCCGATGTAGGTTAACAATAGCAAAATGCTAATGATCAGAATAATAACTGAAAGCAGCGCCCATCCATTATTGCACTTTTCAGACACACTCCCTAGGAAATATCGTTATGTTAAATGAAATCTGCACCATGTGCTACATCAAAGTCAGGGAGATTTGCATCCCCAAAAAGATTTCCTTTTGGTAGTTGCCTTATGTTTGACTTGGGAGTTCACAAATCATTGAACTACTTTAGCTGTTTTAGCCTGGCAAGTAACTATTGCCAAGTATGATATCAATCCCTGGGAAAAGATGAGACCTTAAAGCTAAAGTAAATGAAGCTTTCAACTTATAAAAAAAAATTCCAGGAAGATGAAATGCAACTAAGGCTGGACAGAAAACAAGAATTCCATTTTGTTAAAAAATGGGGAGGGTGTTGAAATTTGTTTGAGAGAGAGACACCACCCCCCTACACCCCAGAATAGCCAATAGCCCAGAGATTAGAACAATCATCTGGGATGTGAAAGTCACTACTATGCACAGACTTAAACCTGGGTTTCCATATCTCAGGTGAATGCTTTACCCACTGAGCTACTCTGGGATATATATCTATCTCCCAGAATAGTCGGTAGCTCAGTGGAAACCCACGTTTAAGTCTGTGCATATATATATGGCAGTTAAATCAAAACTGATATTTTTCTTCAAAATCATTCTGCAGAAATCTTTTTGATGAGTTCCAATTGCAATATTTTTATTGCAGTGCTTTAAAACAAAAGGCATCTTCTGAGGCATGTTAGCAACAAGAAAAGGGTCAGGGAAAGTGTGGGAGTCTTAATGAATGGGGGAGGCAACCTAGTGACAGATGATGTGGAAAAAGCTGAAGTACTCAATGCTTTTTTTGCCTCGGTTTTCACAGACAAGGTCAGCTCCCATACTGCTGTCCTGGGCAACACAGTATGTGGAGGAGGTGAGCAGCCCTCAGTGGTGAAAGAACAGGTTAAGGACTTTTTAGAAAAGCTGGACATGCACACGTCCATGGGTCCAGATCTAATGCATCTGAGGGTGCTGAGGGAGTTGGCTGATGTGATTGCAGAGCCATTGGCCATTATCTTTGAAAACTCGTGGTGATCGGGGGAGGTCCTGGACGATTGGAAAAAGGCAAATATAGTGCCCATCTTTAAAAAAGGGAAGAAGGAGAACCTGGGGAACTACAGACCGGTCAGCCTCACCTCAGTCCCTGGAAAAATCATGGAGTAGGTCCTCAAGGAATCCATTTTGAAGCACTTGAGGAGAAGAAGGTGATCAGGAACAGTCAACATGGATTCACCAAGGGCAAGTCATGCCTGAACAACCTGATTACCTTCTATGATGAGATAACTGGCTCTGTGGAAATGGGGAAAGCGGTGGATGTGATATATATTGACTTTAGCAAAGCTTTTGATACGGTCTCCCACAGTATTCTTGCCAGCAAGTTAAAGAAATATGGATTGGATGAATGGACTATAAGGTGGATAGAAAGCTGGCTAGATTGTCGGGCTCAACAAGTAGTGATCAATGGGTCGATGTCTAGGTGGCAGCTGGTGTCAAGCGGAGTGCACCAGGGGTTGGTCCTGGGGCCGGTTTTATTCAACATCTTTATTAATGATCTGGATGATGGGATAGATAGTACCCTCAGCAAGTTCGCAGATGACATTAAGCTGGGGGGAGAGGTAGATATGCTGCAGGGTAGGGATAGGGTCCAGAGTGACCTAGACTAATTGGAGGATTGGGCCAAAAGAAATCTGATGAGGTTCAACGAGGACAAGTGCAGAGTCCTGCACTTAGGATGGAAGAATCCCACGCACCATTACAGGCTGGGGACCGACTGGCTAAGCAGCAGTTCTGCAGAAAAGGACCTGGGAATTACAGTGGATGAGAAGCTAGATATGAGTCATCAGTGTGCCCTTGTTGCCAAGAAGGCTAATGGCATATTGGGCTGCATTAGTAGGAGCATTGCCAGCAGATCGAGGGACATGATCATTCCCCTCTATTCAGCACCGGTGAGGCCACATCTGGAGTATTGTGTCCAGTTTTGGTCCCCCCACTACAGAAAGGATGTGGACAAATTGGAGACAGTCCAGTGAAGGGCAACGAAAATGATTAGGAGGCTGGGGCACATGACTTATGAGGAGAGGCTGAGGGAACTGGGCTTGTTTAGTCTGCAGAAGAGAAGAGTGAGGAGGGATTTGATAGCAGCCTTCAACTACCTGAAGGGAAGTTCCAAAGAGGATGGAGCTCGGCTGATCTCAGTGGTGGCAGATGACAGAACAAGAAGCAATGGTCTCAAGTTGCAGTGGGGGAGGTCTAGGTTGGATATTAGGAAACACTATTTCACTGGGAGGGAGGTGAAGCACTGGAATGGGTTACCTAGAGAGGTGGTGGAATCTCCAACCTTAGAGGTTTTTAAGGCCCGGCTTGACAAAGCCCTGGCTGGGATGAATTCGTTGGGGTTGGTCCTGCTTTGAGCTAGATAACCTCCTGAGGTCCCTTCCAACCCTGATCTTCTATGATTCTATGTAATGGGCTGTGCGTGCACAGAACTCTGTTCCTGTCAGAAACACATTTATTTTGGCCCTGATTCCCATTTACACTAAGGCCCCTTTGCACCATTCTAGCAGTGTAAAGGGACCTTTAAAATTAGCTTAACTTACTTAAAGGTCCTTTTGCACTGCCGAAGTCGTATAAAGGGGCCTTTGTATAAATAGAAACCAGGGCCATTCTGTTCAAAAACTGCAGAATCCATAGGCAATGTGGTTTTAGTGTTTTCGTGAGTGATAGCCAGGACCAACTACACAAAGGAAGATTCTCTCCCCTCCACCCCACCCCCGCTTAAAATCCACAGAGTCACCATCTTATCCTGATTATGCCTTACAGTAATTGGTCTACGGGAACAGCGTTTGGTTCATAAACGACACCACACAGAAAGAGGGATGCTGTTGAATGCTAGAGAGGAGTTGACACATCACTCCCATAACAGGACGCAGCCTGTGACAGAGGCTGCAGATCTGAGGAGTCCTGTGGAGCTGCAGAGGAGAAAGTTCCCCAGGTAGAGATCAGTGCAGGTGGAACATGTTCCTCTGACCTCCCTTTTCATTTGTTTCAGTGGAAGCTGCCTGGTTGGACTGAACAACTCCATTCAGCAGGTAGGAAAATCCGCCGTCTACAGGTTAACAACGCAGGAATTAATTTACAAGCATTTTCATCCATTTAATAGCGTCAGACTGACACCCGAAAAGGCCACTAAGGCTCGGCAAGAGGATAATTACTGTTTTCAAAATCTCCTCAGCCAACCTGACGTTTCATGCTTGCAGCTGATCATAACCAGAGTGACGATCGGGCTGCTGTTCATGCCCCATAACGAAAGCAATGACTCAGGTCTGGTTCTCCGCTGCCCTGCACCTAGCGCAGTCATTAACACTCTGAGAACGGTGAGTGTAAAAACACCAACAACCCTGAATTCTCCCTTCACACCAGTGGCAGGATTTTATGCCCACTCAGCTTGCAGGTTCCTGTTCAGGAAAGCACTTACGTGTATGCTGGAAATTAGTGGAACTTAAGTGTGTGCTTAAGTATTTTTTTGGAGTGGGACCTTCTTTTGCAACACAAAGAATGGTAATCGGGCTTCTTCAGTTCAACTGTGGCCTTTTAAAATTAGTATCCCACGTGAATCCTGCAGCTGGGCTATTCCTGGGTGCATGTGCTCTAAGATGAGTGCCTCCTCTGGAAACAAAAGAATAGAAATCCTTCGATTAAATGACTTCTGGTGACGGCAGCAGTAGGGGCAAATATATTTACTCTTATTGCTTCTTTGAAGAAGAGAGGTTTTTTGCATAATTAGGCAAACAATCTTCCATGCTGACAACTCCAGAGACAGGCAAATCTGTTAGACCAACGCTAAAGGCTAGAATGTGGTCTTAATGAATGAGGCTGGGTTTAGATTTAATAGCGTTACCAGCAACGTTTAATAATGGATAGAAAATGCCCCATAATGTGATTTACAGGGGACGTTGTTCTTCCTCTGAGATACAAGTTCCAGGAGCAGGCAGTTCAGCTTTGCTGCCTCCGGAACTTACACGCACTTAGGAAGAATCTGTAATAGCCACTTTCTACGGTTTAAGACGACATCTAGCTGGTGTCAATTTCTATTCCTCCCAGCCACCCCCTGCCACCCACCATTTCCTGTACAAAAAGGAGAACATTTGACCCACAGAGATTACTTACTAATGAATTCTTTTACATTCTCCTGGAGAGTTAACTGCATGCAGCATCGGCAGCTGGCCCAGTGGAAAGGGAGAATGCTTGATCCCAACCAGCCCCTTGGAATGAGTCTTGTTCTGAGCTGCTTTTCGACACCCTATGCAAGATGTGGAACCTGCCTTGGCCTCTACGTCTGTATTTTCAGGTTTAATTTGCCAACATCCATATGCACTGCTTAAAGCACAAGGAGGACTGGCTAATACAGAGCAGCCATTATTGTGAGAACATCTGTGAACTGTTGTGTTTCACTGGGCTACAGCTAATGCCTATTGTGTCAGGGTTTGAACGATTATTTGATTGTCTTTCAAATGTTCCCCTCTCTTCCCTTTTGGATTTTGTTGTGTAGGTTTTAAAGGGCAGTGCAGCCAAGAGATAAGAGCCCCCTGGGATGTGGATCTTGTGATTCACAAGCAGTACAACAACTGGTACTTTGGGGTGGAACCCCCATCTACAGGAATACATGCTGCAGGCACATACAGTGCTGGCTGGTTGAAATACTCAGGACGGATAAACCTGAAAGAATGAAGAGAATGAACAGTTCTCCTAAAGCAGGAGCTGGATTAAAAGGCAAGCTGACTGTTTTCATTTGGCCTTAGCCCCCTTTACAAAGAGCTTGGACAAACATGTAATCTCTCTGTTCAGTTTTCAGGATCTGTACACCAGAAATGCATTGCATCTGAGCAATCCAGTAAGGAATTCCTTTTCCTTTACAAGGTTCCATGTGCTCGTTAGAGTGTAAACTCCTTTGTCTTCCTCGGCCTTTAGTGCAGCGCTGAGCACACTGTTAAAGCCTGAAGAAAAAATAAATAATTATAGTACTAATAGTTGTGTGCCTTGATATCATAATAAGCATTTCCTAACTAATCTTCCTCCTTTCTGGGGCAGCTTTGCATTTCTTAAATGCCCTTCCCAATGTCACTCAATGAGTCTTGATTCTCCCTCTGGAGGATTACATCTGGAATCCAGCATTAGCGGAATCTGAGTTAAGACTTGTTTGGTGAGCATAACGTTAATGTTCCCTTTCAGTTGGAGCATTGTGTGTCCATTGCACTGTGGCATTATCCCTGAAATGTTTCCAGTTGTATTCATTTTCTGATGTGTTTTCTTCTTTATTTGTTAGTTTATATTTCTTTTTAATGGATCCTTCTGTAATAATCCTTCTGCTGTTGAGATATCTCTCTGCTGAGTGCAGAAGCCACAAGAAAACCAATTAAGCTACATCCAGAGGTCTTAGAGCTCCCATTTATTACTATTAGAGAAATATGTTAACCCTGCAAATAACTGTTCTTTAAGAACCATTGCACGAAGTGTGCAGTTGGCCATTTTAACATATGATGAAGTGTTTGTCCATAAATTCAAGAAGCAAGTCAAAGAAGAGAGGTAGCCATGAAAATTAGACATGCACAGCCTGGCTAGCTGACAGCTAAGATTGGAGATGACAGAGGTCTTACAAAATACAGTATTTGAAGCATGGGAGCAGTAAGGAAGAAAATGAATTGTTTAGAGTGGTCCAAAAGTCTATAACTATTGTAGGAGTAATTGGTGCACAGTGCACTGTGTGCTGCATAGGCACTGTTCTCTTCAATTGTAGCAAGAGCAATGGAAGAAGAATGTAATAAATAGAGCCCTTAGGATGACGTCTGCCCATCTAGGGAGCTTGCCATAAAGCTGGACTTGACAATATTCTGATTGGTCTTTCAATTCAGAGCATAAAACTTTACAAGCCACTCCTCTAGCCCTATTCAGCTGTGCTCCAACTGCCCTAATCAAACTGCTTTGTCATTATTAACTACAGATCTTCTGAGAAACCAAAAAAAGATGAAAAGGAGAGGGGGGCTAGTGGTGAGAGGGGCATATGTGATCTAAATGAGCTGTTATATTTAGGATCCTGCTAAATTTCATATGGGATAATGAATTAAATGAAGTAGAAAGCATGGTATGAACTGGAAATTTGCTGTAGTGACTAATGCAATTAATCTCTATTGAAATAACTAAGCCTTTTAATTTGTGCTGCATGAACAGTGTAACCAAAGGGCACCGGTATGAACTAACCCCCTCGCACTCAGAGAGCATGCATCCACCAGGCCACGGATCGCCAGCATTCCTGTTGTCCTCTCTCCGGTGCACACAGCATGTTCATTCTCAGCTACTTCCCTGCCACAGAGTGAGAGCTCCGCGGCCCTTTTGCTTGTGCAATGTGTCATTTGCCATTTTTATGACAGATTTGTTTTGAAGAGCAAACTGGCTTGTAAATCAATTTGTGGCACCTAGGTGGAACCCAGCACATAGACACCATGCTGCAGAAGGCAGGGCAAGCATCTAAAGAGAAAAGAATAGCACAGCTGAGCACAGCAGTAGCTGCTGTGCTATTTAATGAAGTTTTACATTTAAGAAACATTCATTCCCTTCTGGGTATCAACGTCCAGCCCAACTTCACAATTACATTGTAACAAAAGGGTTTAAGGTAGGTGGAGTGAGCACACTGCAGAATGGTTCGCTCACTCATTGGACTTCAAGAGACACCAGCGCTGCAGGTTTAAGACCAGATGGGACCCCCGGTCTGTGAAGTAGGGAGAGGAATTTCTTTCCAAGTTTGATTTGCTGAGCTCCAAAGGCATTTCCCTATCTATCCCTCTCTGCTTTATCACTATGCTTCTCGTACTCATTGCCCACAACTTCCTCATCGTAAGGCTCTAGAAAACATCTTAGGCCTGGAACAGTGGATGCTGAAGGCAGCTGTGGAAAGAACGAAGCTTTTGGCCTCCTTTTGGGAATGTATTATAAGAGAGATGCTGTTGGCGACTTCCTAATATCAGCCACCATGGTGCATCAACTAAACAGGACTCTGGACTTAGTAGTTACAGCCCTCTCTGTTGGTATTAAGGTCAAGAAACTTCTTTCCAGTTTTATCAAGCCCCTGAGCACCCAGTGGATCCAGAAAAGAAAAACATGTCATGCTCTTCCCAGCTTCAACCCAATGAGTCTCTTATGCCAGTTACTGGACCAGGTGATTATTGTCTCTAATTATTATTTTACTTTTATTAGGCCTGACACCTTTCCCCATTTTATTACCAAATAAGTCCCACCACTACGACATCTTTCTCTCAAGGTCAGACATAAACATTTGATTTTTCCAACTGCACACCAAGGAGAAGCCAAGAACTTTTCCCTGCCTGCCTCTCTGTATCTGTTCTGTCTACCAGGCTCAGCAGTCTATTCTGCTGCCTCCCTTTCCTTTTTTATTTGTGTCACTGTGTTTTTCAGATTGCAGCTCAAATAGATTGTGGTCAAGTCTGTTGAGAGGTCACCACCTGTGTGATGTAAGCAGTGGAATTGCATTTTTTGTTTTTGAAATGCCAGTAATCCCTGTTCTGAGATAAGGAGAAGAAAAAAGACATAAGTGGGTCATCAAGCAGAGGGCCAATGGGTATCTGTTGATACCTAATGGGAATCTAACTACAATGCCCTGCTGTTATACATTGTCATTCTTGTTATTTTATATTAAATAACCATTAGAGCTATGCATGTATTAGCTCTCCTCAACTTTCATGTAAAAAAATGGATTTGAGCAGGCATTTTTTAGATGAATGAAGTGCTGGCAATTTCACCAGTTGTGAATGGAAAATTGTTTTCTGGACCTCTGGACTTATTTTATTAGTGTTTTTAAATTGCCTATCACCATAATATCTAGGAGTCATTTTGTGAATTAGAAAAAGCAAAACCTATTCCTTAAAAAAAAAAAAAGGAGTTTTACTTTCACAGTTTTTCATAATCTTCAATAACTTGTCAGCTTCACTTTACGGATGAAATGTTTCACACACTAAGGATTGAGGCATGTGGTGAAAAAGTAAAAGCACAGGGATAAGTTCAATCAGGCGGCCATCTCCTGTCCCACCAACGTGCCATGAGATGCTCTCATGTTCCCAGCTCTGCTCCCTGTGCCAGGTCATGTATCTGTTCCCAAAGGCCATTACTCTGAGCACTGCCATTAGAATGACTGTGAAAGGAGAACAGCATCACTTAAGGGACCAAGGTTATTAAAAAAAGCAGGTGCTTTCAGTGTGTCTAATTAGCCCCTTTCAGTTGTGGCATGTCACATTAGGCTGCGTCTACCACACATCATTTTTTGCATGTAGGAAGGGAAATTTGAAACAGGGTGATCAGATAGCCAATGTGAAAAATCGGGATGGGGGTGAGGGGTGATACATAAGACAAAGCCCTGAATATAGGGACTGTCCCTATAAAATCAGGACATCTGGTCATCCTAATTTGAAAAGTTGTGGTATTCTGAAAATTTGAGCCTGAAATAGTGCTGACCACAAAAACTATCATTTGTGCTCAAGTTCATAAAGGTTAATCTGTCACTTCACTTAATTTGGGACATGATATAAGAAAATACTGTGCTACCCAGAAGTTATCAGTGATGGGCAGCCCGAGGTGACACACGCATCAGCAAAGTTATCAGAACTTATCCCATCACTCGCTGTGAAAGACCACAGCAGTGAAGATATACCCAGAGATTCATAGACCCTTAAGGCCAGAAGGGTCCATCAGTTCATCTCGTCTGACCTTACAGATGCTGGCAATGGACCTGATCCTGCATCGCTGAAGTTAAGGGGATTTTTTCACATGGGCTGAAATGGGATCAGAATCTGACCCATTAGGATTGTCCCTCATTTAGGGTGTATTGGGGACTGTGTTGGAATTGCAAGCTATCACTTTGAGAGAGTGTGTGTGTGTTATGTTGGAGTTCCAAGGTCCTTCTTGCAGGCTGGGTGCTCTGAAGTGAAGCGTGCAATCTGGGGTGTAGCTATCCATTCTGCAGACAGCCAGCCTAGGATAAGATGGGGGGGGGTGTGGTCCCCTGTTTTTTTTTTAGGGAGCAGCCTGCTTTGTCTCTCTGTTTGTCTCTGCATGCTATTCTGAATTCTAGGAAGTAAAGCAGTGTTACATTATAATCTCCCAGCAAGAATATTTTGTGTGTTTAACATCTCTGTGTGCAGGCTGTGAACATAATACCATCTTACTGGATATTTCCCAAACATCTGAGAACACTGGTCTACAATTTTTGAGAAGTCATCTGCTTCAGAGATAAAATGTGCTATTTATTATGTATTTTGATGTGCTGAATTCAAATATGACAATTAAAACAACTGATTGGCTACTGTTTCTAAGATATTTAAGTTTTTACATTTTATGTCTATGTATATTGTGTAGATATTAGTGTTTTAATCATAAATTGTAAACCTAGGTCTTTTCATGAGTTTATGGTTGCTTTACATGATAATATTTCACCTGTCCTGTTTATGTAACACTTTAAAAATCAGCAAAAGGGTTATATAAATAAAATGTATTATGAAACAAAAGGCAAAAAACTATTATGTACATAGTTTAGTCCTATTCAGTGTCTACTCGGCGCTTCTTGGCTTGTCTCTTGTATTCATTAAATGGAGCATCTCTTGTCACTGTCCAGCAATAGTCTGCAAGCATTGGTGGGCTCCATTTGCCCTGCTGGCATTTCTCCATTGTTGCAATGTCCTGGTGAAATCGCTCGCCATGCTCATCGCTCACTGCTCCGCAGTTCGGTGGAAAAAAATCTAGATGAGAGTGCAAAAAATGTATCTTTAGTGACATGTTGCAACCAAGGCTTTTGTATGCCTTGAGGAGGTTTTCCACCAACAACCTGTAGTTGTCTGCCTTGTTGTTTCCGAGAAAATTTATTGCCACTAACTGGAAGGCTTTCCATGCCGTCTTTTCCTTGCCACACAGTGCATGGTCAAATGCATCATCTCGAAGAAGTTAACGAATCTGAGGACCAACAAAGACACCTTCCTTTATCTTAGCTTCACTTAATCTTGGAAATTTTCCACGGAGGTACTTGAAAGCTGCTTGTGTTTTGTCAATGGCCTTGACAAAGTTCTTCATCAGACCCAGCTTGATGTGTAAGGGTGGTAACAAAATCTTCCTTGATTCAACAAGTGGTGGACGCTAAACACTTTTCCTCCCAGGCTCCAATGGCTATCGGAGTGGCCAATCTTTCTTGATGTAGTGGGAATCTCTTGCACGACTATCCCATTCGCAGAGAAAACAGCAGTACTTTGTGTATCCAGTCTGCAGACCAAGCAACAACCTTCAAATCGCCACAAAGCTGCCACTGATGTTGGTCATAGTTTATGCACTTCAAAAGTTGTTTCATGTTGTCATAGGTTTCCTTCCTATGGACTGCATGACCAACTGGAATTGATGGCAAAACATTGCCATTATGCAGTAAAACAGCTTTAAGACTCGTCTTCGATGAATCAATGAACAGTCTCCACTCATCTGGATCGTGAACGATGTTGAGGGCTGCCATCACACCATCGATGTTGTTGCAGGCTACAAGATCACCTTCCATGAAGAAGAATGGGACAAGATCCTTTTGACGGTCACGGAACATGGAAACCCTAACATCACCTGCCAGGAGATTCCACTGCTGTAGTCTG
>NW_020664404.1:13959130-13980459 GCF_002925995.2 Terrapene triunguis
TGGCACTGCAAAAGGCATAGATTTCCTTTTCCTGTTCAACCACTGGCTAAGATTTGTTGCACAAATGTTGCAGCATATGTGTGGGGCCCACCTCTTGTCCTGATCTCCAATTTTGCAGCCAAAATAAAGGTGATAGGCTTTCTTAACCATAGTGGTTATACTGCGCTTTTGTGATGCAAAAGTCACTTCACCACAAACATAGCAGAAGTTATCTGCACTGTTCACACAAGTACGAGGCATTTCCGCTCACTTTGGCTAAACAGAAATGTGTCCCTTTGCAAAATCAAACACTGACAAATAAGAGAGCACGACACTGTATGATTTCTAGAGCTGATATAGGGCAATTTGTTCAGCAGAGTGACGTAAGCTTCGTTATGATTGCATCATCCATGACTTCTAGGAATAACATGATGCAATTCATATCATGTATTACGCAATACCAGCTTCAGATTGCATCATTCATTGTTTTTTCTAAAAAGCAAGTACTGTCCAAACCCAGTCATAGATTTATTCATAGATCCAGTCAAAGATGTATATTAGTCATTTCTGGTTTAAATTGAGATCCCTTCCCTTTATAACTCACTTATCCTCCGCCATTCCCAAGTCAAGGGTCGTATATACTGACCCAATAGCATATCTTGAAAACTAGAGCCAATCAACAATTTTAAGCATCATTTTCGTTCTCAGTGACCCAGAATTAGTAAAGTTTGACTACATTTATTTCAGAAGCATTTTGGCTGTAGAGCAGTGTAACCAAAGTGAAACCATGTAAGCAGGTAGTTTGCTTTGGCCACAACATAACATGCTTCAGAGTCTCACATCTCTATGGAAGGATCATCTTAGGAGCCCTCTACTGAGCTGCTATGCATCAGTCCACTGATGGAGGCAGCCAAAAGGTTAACAGTGTAGAGGACAATAGAAGTGTGGAAGATTTGTGCAGAATGTATTGCTTTCTCTATTCTTACAGGGATGTGCACTCATAGAAATCAAGATGAAGAGGCTAGTGCTGGAGATAAGGACAATGAATTTCTCTTAGGGCAGGTCTACACTTACTTCCTGGTCCGGCCGTAAGCAATCGATCTTCTGGGATCGATTTATCGCGTCTTGTCTAGACGCGATAAATTGATCCCGGAAGTGCTCGCCGTCTACGCCGGTACTCCAGCTCGGCGAGAGGAGTACGCGGCATCGACGGGGGAGCCTGCCTGCCGCGTCTGGACCCGCGGTAAGTTCAAACTAAGGTACTTCGAAGTCAGGTACGTTATTAACGTAGCTGAATTTGCGTACCTTAGTTCGAAGTGGGGTGTTAGTGTGGACCAGGCCTTTGTCTTATGACAGGTACTTCCAAGGTTAGGGGCAGCATGGGATTCTGACAATATGGGACACTTCTTCTGTTGTGTTAATGAACCTCATTTGCTACCTGAGAAGCATGGTCACTAGTGCCAACCAAATGCCTTTAATTAATATAAAAGGCAGGTGAAAATTTTAATTCACTGAATCTTTGTCAACTGCACAGAGCAGTATAACCTTTCTGTAAATGTGATTACAGCTATTGCACTTCCAAAGGTAACTGGAGGACATGCCATTAGCTGTACATTGAGTACAGTATTTATTTTGCTTTTACTCCTATTTATTTTAACTTCACAGCAACATAAATTAAATTTACAATGATATTCAACAAGTGTCACAAGCAGGATTAAAATTCAATTAAGCAGGAAAAAAAGGGGTAGGGAAGACTGTAAATGGGAAAAATTGACCTCTATAGTATATCAATACTGCCTGGGCCTCCCTTCCTGACTCTGCATTAACGGACTGTCAATTCTGCTGCAGGCAGAGCTGGAGTTCTATAGAGGCATCTTAAAAACCTGTCTCTTCACTGCCTGGCGGGGGGAGGGGGGGAGAAGGAGAAGGGAACCGTGTGATGTATACTTGTAGCACTTATCCTACTAGCCCTGGCATTAATTTCCCACAGCAGAATATTTGCTGAGCATCTGTTTTAAAACAATGGAGTGAGACAGCAAAAACTAAACAAGACGACATACATTTTAGCCCACGGCATACAGCCACAATACGACTATAATGAATGTGCAGCGGAATCAGTGCAAAAGGCTACACTTGTT
This sequence comes from Terrapene triunguis, assembly GCF_002925995.2. Classification (NCBI taxonomy): domain Eukaryota; kingdom Metazoa; phylum Chordata; order Testudines; family Emydidae; genus Terrapene; species Terrapene triunguis. The sequence continues at coordinate 13,961,248 of NW_020664404.1, forward strand.
AGACAAACTCCTGCCTCAACAGAATGCCACAAAGCACCTGCAAACCCCGGGTGAAATTCACCCCTGTGCTGAGAGGGGCCAGCACCAGAGCTAGGTGCCCCTGTGGCTCTAAATGGACCATAGGTGGGGTATAGGCCCAGTGACAGGGTTGGATTCCATCCACTCTGAGCACAATCTGTGCCACTTTTATTAGCAAACCATCTCTATGAAGCATCATTGCTTACGTGATCACTTAAGGCAGGATTCAACACATCCAGTCCATGAGGTGTACATAACGTATACAATGCAAGATGAAATTCAGTGAAGATAAGTGCAAAGTACTACACTTAGAAAGGAAAATCAAATGCACAACTCCCAAATGGGGACTACCTGGGTAGGTGGTATTACTGCTGGAAGGATCCAGGGGTTATTCAAGTTGTGATTCACTATATGAGTCAACAATGTGATGCATCTGCAAAAAAGGCTAAATATTGTTCCGGGGAGTATTCACAGCACTGTTGTATGTAAGACATGGGAGGTAATTGTCCTGCTCTACTGGGCACTGGTGGGGCCTCAGCTGGAGTACTGTGCCCAGTTCTGGGAACCCCACTGCAGGAAAGATATGGACAAATTGCTACGAGTCCAGAGGAGAGCAACAAAAATGGAAGAAGGGTTTAGAAAACCTGACATGAGAAAAGGTCAAAAAAAACCTAGGCCTGTTTAGTCTTGAGAAAAGAAGACAGAGGGGACCTGATATTGCCTCAAATATGTTAAGGGCTGTTATCAAGAGGATGGGGATCAATTGTTCTCCATGTCCACTGAAAGTAGGACAAGAAGTAATGGGTTGAATCTGCAGTTTTGGTGATTTAGTTTAAAACTTTATAAGAACATAAGTAGGGTTACCATATTCAAACATTTAAAAAAGAGGACACTCCACGGGGCCCCGGTCCCGCCCCCGGCCCTGCCCCAACTCCGCCCCTTCCCGCCCCAACCCCGCCCCTTCTCCGCCCCCATTCCGACCCCTTCCCCAAAGTCTCTGCCCCCTCCTCTGAGCACCCTGCATTCCCCCTCCTCCTTCCCGCTCTGATCTTGGTTGGGGGTTGCTAAGTGCTTCCCTGCTCCCCACTCGCCCTGCAGCCTCTATGCCCCTGCCTGCCCTGCTCCTCCTCGCCCTGCAGCCTCTGCACCCCCCCGCCTGCCCTGCCCCTGCACCCCCCTGCCCCTGCAGCCTCTATGCCCCTGCCTGCCTGCACTGCTCCTCCTCGCCCTGCAGCCTCTGCACCCCCCCACCCCTGCAGCCTCTGCGCCCCCTGCCTGCCCTGCCCCTGCAGCCTCTACACCCCCCCACCGCCTGCCCTGCTCCCCCCACTCACCAGGCAGAGGGAGAGCTGCAGGCTCCAGGTGGACTCAAACACTGCCGCGCTGCTCTGTGGGGGAGGAGGGAGCGGGCGAGGGGGAGGGACTCTGGCTGCTAGAGGCCCTAGTGGCTGCGAGCGGCTTTCAATCAGGCCAGGCGTCCAATCAGCCGCGCCGCACTCTGCATGAGGGGAAGGGGGAAATCCCGGACATTTCTACTTGATTAGAAATCTCCCCCTGGACGGCCATTTAAAGCTGAAAAACCCGGACATGTCCGGGGAAACCCGGACGGATGGTAACGCTAACATAAGAACAGCCACACTGGGTCAGAACAATGGTCCCTCTAGCCCAGTAGCCTGTCTTCCAACAGTGGCCAATGCCAGGTGTTCCAGAGAGAATGAACAGAACAGGGAATCATCAAGTGCTCCATCCCCTGTCGCCCATTCCCAGCTTCTGGTAAACAGAGGCTCTAACTAACTATAAAGATAGTTAAGCACTGGAATAACCTTTGAAGGGAAGTTGTAGAAACGTCATCAATGAAAGTCTTTAAGAACAGGTTATCATAAAATAAATCCCTGTCAGAGATGGTCTAGTTTTGCTTGGTCCTGCCTGAGCACAGGAGGCTGGACTAGATGAGCTCTCAAGGTTCCTTCCAGTCCTACGTTTCTCTGATTCTGAGTATTACAATACAATAAAATAAGTCAACATATTAAAATTTAGACTTTTAGGTTCCTTTCCACTTCCAAACCTTCTAAATCTCAGATATCCCTTTTTACTGTATGCACGTCTCTGTTTTCTTTAACATCAGAGACCAATTCATCCCACGAGGAGTTAAGAATCTTCCCTGGTCTCATTTACTGTACACACAGATTCTGCAACAGGCTAGAGATGGCATATGCAAGTGCAGCATATTATTTATTAGATTTATTTTATTGTTTGTTTGATTTCAGCCTGGAATTAATCTTTCCGCCTTAGTAAAGAAACTCTGAAATGGGCCTTGATTCATCAGTGGGACTTATACACATGCTCAAAGTCTGCCTTATGTAAAAGTTATTTGCTGAACCAGACCCAGACCATGGAATCTAGGAAAACCTGGGAGAGACTGAGCTACAGCAGGGAACACTTTGATACTCAATGTAGTTGGGTGTTGAGACATTAGAGAGACAAGGTGGGGGACAATCTTATATTGGACCAACTTCTGTTGGTGAGAGAGACAAGCTTTCGAGCTTACACAGAGCTCTTCTCCAGGTCTAGACAGCAATTGGCAGCCAAGAGACACGTCCGTCCAAAGGAAGTGTAGGGGCTGGCAGTCTGTCTTACACAAGTCAACCAACTCCCCAAATTCAATTAACAAAAAATCAACACTTGCCTCAAAAGGATTATACTGCGGTTTGATCTGTATTGTTTCTTTAAAACTTAAGTCTGAGCTCCAATCTCCAAGACGGTGAAAGGGCCATAAGATTTATTCTTCTGCTGTTGATTTTTCTGCTCATCCATGCAGGTTATTTTATTTGACAAGGTGCTTGTTTTAATGGGAATGGATGTCACATCTCATAGCTATTCTGCCTTTGAGTTGGTTGCCTAGAAGTCAGTTATTTTTTCCTTGGCTTTTGTTTTCTCAAGATTAAAACCTGGCAGTCAGCTACTTGCAATTAGGCAGCCCCTGTTTTGATAGGAATGAAAACCTGGCAAAGGCTGAGTGATGAATCAAATAGGGCTGGGTGCTGTGGAACATATAGGGGTAGATGTTCACCCCCATTAACATCTCTGTAGCTTCTGCACTGGTTAAAAACAAAAACCACCACTACCTAAATGTGTAACAGATGCACAATTGCTCTAGGGAGCAGTGCATTATGGACACACATCCTTCACAAGCAGATGTTCTCTTCAGGTAGATGGCAAGTTCAAAGCTAGTCTGGCATTTTTATTCCATCATGATTTTTTTTTTTGAGAGTTCCTATCGTTTTTACTTCTTCTTTTTAAATCCTGCCCTTTAAATGTGGTAAGTCCTAATGTAGAACAAAGAAACATACATTGAGAATTAAAACAGAACTAGGTGCCACTTGGAGGTGGGATGCAGGGGAAAATGTTATGCAAGAGTTCTTAATGAATTAGACAGTGAACTGCAGCCTGGCAAGCAGGAAGGAGCAAAGACAGCAGTTCAGGGGGTAGCACATTTCCCTCTCACTCAGCACCGAACCACTGCTTCAGCACCAGGTTACAGAGAACTGTGCTGCTGAAGGGGTGTGAAGAAAGTTATTCTCCGTTCTCCCAAGGGGATTCCATGTAGCCAGAAGTTTTTCCGCTAGTTTTTCTAAGCAGCTAGAACATCTTTTGAAGGCTTTAGGATGGGGGAAAATGCCAAAGCGTCAAGGGGATGGATGGGGGTCAGGGGGAGCCAACCTGCTCCTCTGTTCTACACACAGCATTGACTGTTATGGGAGTCTGTACATTGATTCATAATAATTAACACCACTGCACACTTAGTTATTTCGATTTCTACAGAACATAAAACGCTCCTGTCCTAAAACTGTGGGTATTCTTGACAGATATTAAAAACACAAGCCACCTTAGACAACAGCAATAAGAACAGCAGCTTCCCCAAAGCAGAGAGAGGACCAAAAAAAACCAAAAAAACCCCCAGTTTCCTGATCCCAGTTCACAGTTACACGCAGCTCAGCCCACAATTCCACCAAGGAAAAGAGGATTTACGGCGTCCCCTGACGACTGGCAGAGCTCTGTCTTTCAGCCAACAATCTCAAAATAGTTGGACAGCAAAACCATCCTCATTTTACTGATGGGGAAACTGAGGCACAGAGCGGTGGCATGACCTACCCAAGACATATTGCAACACAATGGCTGTACCAGAAAGAGAACCAACATCTGCCAATGTATAGCTGTGCTCACTGCCTTCCAACAGACATTCCAGGGGTTAGTATTACAGTTGGCTGGAAAACAGTATATATCTCACCAAAAAACCTGGTGGAAAATTCCCTTTTGAAGTTTTCCCATCCAGAAATTCTGATTTTCTTGTAGGAAACTTAAAATATGTTGGACAATATTTATTTCCCAAGCTTCCTTAATGTTTCCCAACTTTTTCCACAAAACAGTACGAAAGTCCGGGGAAAAGAATCACTTTTCACATTTAAAAGGAACACGCTCCCTCTTAAATGTTAAGTGTTCAACAAATCAAAAAAAAATTGTTCCCCTGTCCCATCCCCCACCCCCAAAAAATTTCATTTTGAAAAAAAATTGGAAAAATAAAAAGATGTTAAAAGTTAAAAATTTCATTTTCGACAAAACCCTATTTTCTGATAGAAAAAAAGTCATTGGAAAATTTGTGACCAGCTCTAGTTAGGATGTTTCTCACTCCCACACTAATTGCAAATGCATTGTACAGTAACTGATGGTATCCCAATATTTTTGGGACTCCAGGTTGATTTGATTACTCAGTCACCATCTGGGGTTTCAGGAGGAAGGAAGTTTCAGTGGGAAGGTTTCACTGAAGGACACTTGGCTTCATTAGGTACTGCAGATTACAGTTTTGGCCCATTACTGATAGCAACTTCTAAAGCACAAAAAAAGATTCCTGAGAAAAACCTCAGTGGAAGGGTGATCAGATGTCCCGATTTTATAGGGACAGTCCCAATTTTTGGGTCTTTTTCTTATATAGGCTCCTATTACCCCCACCCCCGTCTCGATTTTTCACATTTGCTGTCTGGTCACCCTACTCAGTGGGTAAAGCTAAATGCCAGGCAGTGAGAAGCCAAGCTGCAGCTGCCACTGGCTGGTATTTAAAGCTCAGGACACTCATTTGTCACTAATCCTACCTTTTACTGCCCTGTCATTTCCCAGTCTGTGACATTCCACTAAAGTATGCAAGACAGAAAATTAGAAACAAGAAAACAAGGGTTAGTTCAGCTCATTTGGAAGAACGTTTTTGCCAAACTGGGAAATGATCCTTCACTTGAACGTGGTTTGCAATATGGAAATAAAATATTCACATTTTATTAGCTCTTTGTAGCTGAGCCTCATCTCAGCCAGAGATTTCACAGGGTCCTTATAATCTCCTTTAATCCTGGTGCAATAACTAACCTGTCAGCTGTAGCTGGCATTTTTCAATTTCAGACACCAAAGTGTACAGGCAATGAAGTTTGCAGGGTTCGATGTGAGGAGTTTACCAGCATGAAATTTCTGACAGTCGAAGGAATTTTTCAAGGGATGTTATTAATATGGGCCTTCTAGTGAAAACATGAGACTCTTACTGGTGCACCAGATGTTTTGTCACTCATCTATTTCACGTTCCAACTCCCCGGCTTGTTGGTAATGGGCTGTGGTCATGGTCCTGCCACAACTCAGTAACCCTGCATCCTACTCATGATTCAGGAGTTCTAAGATCCACAGCATTTGCTGCACAGAAACTGGAATTTAAACTCTGTCTCCCACCCATTAGCACATGCTCATAATTAATCCTCTGCCCTGATTTATGTGATACAAGATAGCAAACTCCATGGACACCTACAACACATGACTGGGAAGAAAGAGATGATTTCCCGAGGAAGCTAGTGAGACATCGGATTTCTTATAAAATATGCTGTCTTTTACAGAACTTAACAAATGAGAGTTGTTGGTCTAGAGCAAGTTGTCCTTGACCAACAGAGGAGGAGATTGCTGGCCAGCAACCAGGCATGAAACAGAACAGCCAGTTTTGCCAGCTGCAGAATAGCTTCCAGCTGGCACGTAGTGCACTCAGAAGCAGCTACTCCTTCGCTCATCTGACAAGAGATTCTATGAAGCCTGGGAAGAGCCTGGGATGTGTGGGAAAGAGAGGAGTGGGAAGAGGCAGTCTCTCCCTTCTATTGCCAGCCAGCCCCTGAGGCTCAGATGCAGACAGTAAGGAACAAAGGCCTGGATAAAAACATAGCGAATAGGCTGAGAGGACAACAAAGTGACCAGTCAAGGCTGAAGATGCTTCCTAGTGGACAGAGCTAAAGTAATTTTCAATTCCCATTCCTGGCAGAAAGGCTGTGCTGTGAGACTCGGAAGCTGGTGGGATAGCGTGTGGCAATGAGTAGTTGACTAGATAATACAAGTTCTTTCTGGAAACAATTTAACTCTTTTCCCCTCAAACTCTTACCAGAACATGCATACACATTTCCTCCCTCCACTATAACATTTTGAAATCTAAGTGAGGCTTGTGGCATCGTTGTAAATAAGTCAAAGTTCCATGGGGCAGGTAAGTCTATCACAGAGGAAGGATGGTCCAGTGCTGTTGAAGTCATAACTGGGTATTTTAAACTTTTCTTCCTCCCTAGGAAGTGTCAGGCTCTTATAAAGCATTTATATGAAACTGTCGTTGCTCTAAATGTAATGACACTTGACTGAGTGCATTAACACATTCACAATTTTTTTAAAGTCTATCAGTTTTGTTCAATTTGACTCTAATCTGTCCGTGTCTCACTGAGTTTCATTCCTACAGATCCTCTGTCCTTCAATCCATCCATCCCCGGGGGTTCTGGCTGCTGCTCCGGCTGGTTGTCCTTTGCCTCCTCAAACTGTTCTTGGTTCTCAGGGAAATCCCATTACAAAACAAGCCGCGCAAAGCTGTGTATACAGTTGGGACGCACTGGGAACTGAGTTCAGTCTAAAAGGGCTGCGACAGAGGATCTGTTATTTGCTGATAACGTATATGCCATGATAAGCACAAGCCTTGGTAAGCGGGTTTAATAATGATGGGAAGGAGGCAGAGAATGGTCCTGCTAGTGAAGGCAGGGGGCTGGACTCGATGACCTTTCGGGGTCCCTTCCAGTTCTATGAGATAGGTAATACGTCCTGCCTCGGTAAGACAGAGTGCGCTAGTTTCAAAGTTAGCACTATGTTGAAAAATTAGAGAGAGTTCAGAGAAGATCTCCAAGAATGATCCGTAAGATGCAAACGTGGTCAGGAGAGTCCAGTACAAAGGGGATAAATATTTGATAGACATCACAATGAACATGTGAAAAGGATGGACACTAAGTCCCCCCAGACCGGCACAAGGACAAAGGACACTGCTCACAAGATGCAGATAACTCCCACACACTGCTCTCTGGAGGAAAGTGGGCAGATTTTCAAAAGAGCTTGTGGGATATTCAGCTCTTTCGAAACCCTGGCCCTTTCTGTTGGTCTGAGCACTTGGAAATCTGCCCGTGTGTGTGTTTCTGGAGGCTTGGCAGGGCCTAAAGGCCCAGCCGAACCCATCTATGCACAGCTTTCCCCTCATTCTTCCTTTGGTTTGGTGACTCTTCCAGTTTCACTATATTGCTTTTGGCCCATCTCTCACCTACGACTGCAACGTCACGATAAAACCTCCCTGAAATAAACCCATTTTGCTTCAGCCCCCCTGCTTTGTCCCTGCTTCACCCCTTGTGGGGGTAATTGCCAGGCTTTTCAATCAGCAGATTTTTGTTTCTTTGCTTTTGCATTTGATAGTGTTTGTCAGTTAACGGATTTACTTCAGTGAGCAGGACACTCTAGACCATCACTGGGCACAAAACCCTGATGACAGAGGGTAGATTAAAAGGCTGCATTACCTTTTAATCAGTCTTCGGTAAGAAACTGGAGTGGGACAACCCATGTCACAGAGCTTTCTAGTGTCTCCTAGCCATGGTGATCAATAAACAATTACCAAAGAGGATGTCAGGAGAGGGGAAGGCTGGTGTAAATGTTTGAAAATGAAAAATGAGATTGATGATCAGCGTTCTGTATCAGAGGCAGCTCTTACTCCATGTGATCTGGGGCAGCCAGACAGCTCTGAGTCCATTTCACTGTATGTCCACTCAACACACCAGAGAGGAAGGTTCACTTTTCAGGCATAGTGTCATCCTTGTTGTGGCTGATCTTCTTCTGACACTTTCCCTGCATCTTAACTGTTCTTAACTCTGTGGGAAGTTAGTTACAATTCACACCTTTCTTTGATATGTAGGCAGAACGGGGCAGTCCCACGCTACTCCAAATATATGCTGGATAAGGTCAAAAGACCCGCATTCTTGTGATGTGGCCTTCATTACTAATTCTGCTAACAGTAACATCGTAACAACCTCAATACCAGAGACAGCAAGATCCCATGGATGAGAAATTGGGCTGAAACCTCTGGAGACTTGGATTCTAGTCCCAGCTCTGCTACTCCTGACCAAAGGTCCGTCACTTCCCCACCAAGCCTCTGTCCCCTCTGTCTATTTAGAGTGTACGCAGCTCAGGGCAGGGACTTTCTCTCACTATGTGTCTATGCAGTGCCGAGCACAATGAGGCTCTAATCCAGGGGTAGGCAACCTATGGCATGCATGCCGAAGGCGGCACGCGAGCTGATCTTCAGTGGCGCACACTCTGCCCGGGTCCTGGCCACCGGTCCGGGGGGCTCTGCATTTTAATTTAATTTTAAATGAAGCTTCTTAAACATTTTTAAAACCTTATTTACTTTACATACAACAATAGTTTCATTATATATTATAGACATAGAAAGAGACCTTCTAAAAACGTTCAAATGTATCACTGGCAAGCGAAACCTTAAATTAGAGTGAATAAATGAAGACTCGGCACACCACTTCTGAAAGGTTGCCGACCCCTGCATCTTTGGCCACTCCTGTCATACAGACGACAACAAAAACCTCGGCCTAATCTTTATCCCCAAGTCTGGCTGTTCCTATGCTTTCCTGCATCCATGTCTCTTGTAGCTCTGGAATTCAGAAGCTGCAGCTGCCCCAGTGAGGCAGTAATTTATACAGGGTCCTAACTCCTGCCAACAGGTGAATGACTAGAGGAGCCCGGCGGGTCCTGCTATCCTGATATATACACACAGATGCCGTGGAAAGCATTTGAGCCCCTGGTGAGCTCAGCTCCTTCTCCTCTAAAAAAACCCATTTGCAGCACAGCTGCCTTAGAACAGGAGGTAGCTGGTTCTGTGGCCAGACACATTAAAGGACCTAGGGAAACGCCTCTATTCAGACACTTCGGTGCCGAGCTCATTTGTCAACAAGAAAAGGAAGCTGAAGTCGCTGAGATAACTGCTTTCAAATTCCAAACTCATCTGGTCCTCAGGGCTGCAAGCTGGAGAGCCTGACGCAAACAGATTCAAATGGACAGAGTCACATCTGAAAGGTGTGTTCCAAGTAGGGTGACCAGATGTCCCGATTTTATAGGGACAGTCCCGATTTTTGGGTCTTTTTCTTATATAGGCTCCTATTATCCCCCACCCCCATCCCCATTTTTCACACTTGCTATCTGGTCACCCTACTTCCAAGCCTGCCTGGCAAAAGCAATAGCAGAGCCTGTGGCTATGTCACTGAAATTCCTAGAGGCCAGGGACCTTTTTCCTGCACCAGTCCATCCAATACTGGATTGTTAAGGTATAACACATAGTGCTCTGACAAATGCAATGTGTATACCCACTGGCTGTTTCAAATCCACCCAGGGCCAGGAGAGGAAGAGATTAATGATCTGTCCCAGAGGCAGAGAACTAAATTGGTCTTGTCCAACACCACCCACCAGAAGTATCAAGCCTAGAGGGATGTTCTGTTCTATTCTGTTCCTTATCCTGTGCTAGACAGACTGCTAGCAGGGTTCTCCAACAGTGTGCGTGTGTGAGAGAGACACTTCTGGGACTCTGCGTGTGCGTGCACACACGTGTGAATGAAAGAGAGATACACTCTCATCTGGGACGCTCGTGACCTAACACTTGCCCACTGTCATTTACCATTTCACTTCTATGGTGTGATTGCGATGTCCAATCTGATGCAAAGGGGGATTTGCCAATTAGTGTTTTTTAAAATCACCTAGTTCTCAGGAGAGAGTGTTTGTGGGCTAATCCTCCTCTAGTTATATAACAGCACATGCAATGCGCTTTGGCTGTTTAAATCTTTGGTAGCAGTGATAATCAACATTTGTCACTTTTGGCAATCATTGTTAAGCTCTTTAAGGCCGATATCGCTTATGTAAATCCCTCAGCATTAGCCTTAGCAAAAATAAATCATAAATTCAGGGTTCTGGCCCAGTAAAGGAGATTAGTACAGCCAAAAGGCAACTGCAAGAGAAAGTCATAAGCAAAATTTGTAGCCTTACAAGAATAGTTATTTGCTTTAATCTGGGAAGGACATAAAACTGAATTTATTACAACAATTCTCTTGAGATGCAGCTCAGTGCAGCTCCTGAACCAATAATTTATCTTGCATCTTCTGAGGAACTCGATTTTCTATTTTAGCCACGGAATCCTGCTGAGAGGGGGTCTCTGTTAAAAGGTGCCAGTCAATATTCACAAAGTGGCACATCTCTTTTTGGGCATCTCCTCAGGGGCCAGAGACCTTGTGTTTAAGCATCAAGGGTCTAGGCTACCAGTGGGCCTGTTGTTGTTTCTGCTTGCACAGATAACGCTTGCACACACGCGAGCATGTAAAACAATCCTTTCCTCTCATTTGCTCTGTTTCCAGCTTGCCCAGTGGAAGAAGCATGTACTAGACATGTCCAACAGGCACAAAAACACTTTCTTCTTGTCACTCCTTTATTTGCGTTCAGGGTATACAAGACTGTGGACATGGTACGGGGTGATTCCTCAAGGCAGTGGTTTTCAACCTTTTTTTTCCTTTGCGGACCCCTAAACATTTCAAATGGAGATGTGGACCCCTGTGGAAATCTTAGCCATAGTCCCCCCAGAGGACTCCCAGAGGTCCACGGACCAGAGCTTGAAAACCACTGCTATAGCGAAATGGGAGAGAAATACAAAGGCAGTGCAGACAGACTATCTATGTATGGTACTTAATACTTAGATAATAAAAACAAGTCAAACGGTTGCTGGCCAGATATAAACTCTCTCTGGACATGCCTGGCCAGGCAGCCTGCACTATGCGGTATGTGAACAGTGTCTCAGGTGGGAAACATTAAAGGGAACTCTGGAAACCTGAGAGAAGGTCATCCGGCAAGGAGGGAATACCTGGGTGGACTCTCTGGGCTAAGCTATAAAAGGGCTCAGGCTACGTGGTCAGAGTGCTCCCTATGGAATAACATAAGCTTGAAATGCTGTTTCCAGATGAGAGGAGGGATCGTGCACAGAGGAAGTTCCAGCACTGAACTCCTCAAAGCAGAATGGGTGACTGAAAGCTCCACTGGCCTCCCAGCTCTCCGCTGCCTCCCCCAAAACTAATTACCCAGCCTGAACCCCCTCTGCTGATCATCAGCCAGTCAGCTAGGTACTCTCTCCTGCTCCCCGTAGCAGGATCCGACCTACACCCCTGTCACATTTCATCTACCTGTCACATCCTGCCTGACACCTAGATTGGGAGCTCTCTGGGGCAGGGACTGTCTGCTCACCATGTAGCACAGTGGGGTTCTGATCCTTCTCTGACATCCTAGGTGCTACCAGAATATAAACAGCAACAACCAAAAGGCAGGGGAGGGAAGGTGTTCAGTGCAGTGTAAGAAGCCTGGACATTTCTTAATCTATTTGGCCAATGGTCTGATATTTACTTGGACATTTATACTATGAATAATTCAGCAAACTTGTAAATGTGGGAGAGCATAAGCTGAGTAATTATCTGGAAATGTCACAGGCAGTATAATGCACAATATGCATTGCAAAGTATAAAGATCAAGCCCAAACCAGAACAAGCAGCAATGTGCTTTTGTTGAAAAATTAGGAAGGTCTGATGTGTTATACAACAGGAGATTTAATTTAGAGCAATGGCTCATTTATTAAATTTATATTCTGGTCAAGTACTGCAACAATAATCCTGAGAACGTTTAATGAATGCATGTGAATGCGTTTTTACTGTATAATCTGTTTCAGTGTGGCTAACATAACTACCATGCTTTCCTCTTGTCTCTAAATAATAAGCTTTCGCATAATTCATTTGTGTCAGAACAAAACACAGAGCGTATTAGTAATACTTTTTCTCCCCTCTCATATGCTTAGGGCATTTATTGTGTATAAACTTGATTAAATAGGTTCCATCCAGGAATTTAAAATGGAGGTAGAGCAAACAAAGCCCAGGTGCTGATTTCCGTGTAATTTTGGTGTATTAAAAACAATCAGTTCCACATAAATATTGAAATTAGTGAGGATGCACATACACAAATTAAAAATGAATGACTTCTAGGCTCCTGTGCTGTGGGAATGCCTGCCCCAGACAGATCATGATGAGCAATGTGACATTCATTTTAGAGTGAAATTCGCCTGTGTTGTTGGCAATGATGAGGTCCATGTACCACCTAAAGCCCAGATCCTACAGAGAGCATCCTCAAGCAGTCAGAAGCTGATGAAGGCGCAACAGTTACACCCACCTACAGTTCAACAGAGCCTTAAAGTGGATGGAGGCATAGTAATCATTTCACGGTCCTCCCTTGGTTTGTCTCCCCACCACAGCAGGGGGCCCATTTCAGCTTCTCTCCAGTTACAAAATGTACAATATTTCATAGCATGAAAGTTTTGCTTCTCTTCCAGGTTTCTACTCAGCAGCTCCTTCCAGCAGGGTTTCAAGGAGGCAAGTGGTGGTACCAGACCAGAGTTCCCAGTATCTGCACGTGGATGTGGCATGGGGTGGGAATCTTCTTAAAAATGTTAGGTTCAAATCTTGCAAACACTTATGCACATGATTACTCACGTGAGTAAAGGCAATCTCTTTTAAAACAATGGATTACTCACGAGTAAAGTTATATGTATATATATTTAATTTTCTAAGTGTCACTGTATTTGTATGTAGCAGTACAAAGGAGCTGTCCTTTTTGTCATGTCTGAACAGTGCCTAGCACAATCATGCCCTGATTCTTGCCAGGGTTCCTAAGCACTACCATAATACCCACAACAAACAGTAATACCATATGTTCATTTTTGCAGTATTGGCCCATTGTTCGCAGCGGTTTCTGAACACCTAATCGCTGCAAATAGCTAACTGCAACTCTGGGCATTCATCTCCCTGTTCCCTTTTATGTGTTAGAAAATATGACCTAGTAAAAAGTGAATTAATACTTGCTGGCAGCCATTAGCTTTTTTCGTTTGCTGTCACACAAGAACTGGGAAATTCACTCAAGAGCAAACACCAGTTACAATAGACCATTTTATTCCCTTTAGTTATGAAATTTTGAGCTTTCTGGGATTAGACATAATAGGAGAACACTGAAAAGATGTTTTTTTTTACTCCAGTCTGGCACTTTGTTTAAGTTTTTGTGATTCTTTCCTAATTAAAATATCGATAAAAGCCCCAGCGGCAGTGTGTCATGCTTCTGTGGGGAACGTAATGATGCTGTGGAGGACAATAATGCTGGAACCACTTATTTTTAACTACTCTGTTTTTGCCTGCGCAGAAGAAGAAAATACAATGAGATGCTATGACTATATACATTTTTCCTGAACAGGAACATAAAAGACCAGGAGCCCACAATAAGAAAGTATTTGTAATGGGGAATGACAAGGGGAACTATCCAAGATGATGGATGAATATGTACCTTTTCACAAAATGGGTTCTGGGTCACTATTTGAGCTTTTGTATTTCTCTCCTGGCTCCTTGGAGAAGAAACAGGAAAGTTACAGCAAAAAATTGTTCAATTTTTTGCTCTTTTGATATAAACTTTTCTGTTTGTTTAATGAATTAAAATGTTAGATGCTCTGGAAAAGCATTAATCAATTTTCCCATTTTTTATTTCAGGCTATTTTCTTTGTATAGTTAAGAACATAGGAATGGCCCTACTGGGTCAGACCAAAGGTCCATCTAGCCCAGTATCCTGTCTTCCGACAGTGCCAGGTACCCAAGAAGGAATGAACAGAACAGGTAATCATCAAGTGATCCATCCCCTGTCACTCATTCCCATCTTCTGGCAAACAGAGGTTAGGGACACCATTCCTGCCCATCCTGGCTAATAGCCATTGATGGACCGATCCTCCATGAACTTATCTAGGTTGTTTTTTTTTAACCCAGTTATAGTCTTGGCCTTCGCAACATCCTCTGGTTGCTGTTGTATTCTCTTCATACTCTGGGTAATGTTGTTCTGAGCGGATTTCTGTATTTGGCCCTTGAAGGAGTAGAAACTGGTTACTAAAGGTGATGCACTGAGCTGGAGGTGGCAATGAGTGTCAATACAATATTTGAATTTCAATAAAATATTAGTTAAAATGATGACATGCCTATAGTTTTATCAATGGGAACATGATTCTGACATCAGCCAGAGGGAAGTGGCACTTCAGAACTGAAACGGCTTGTCTGTGACTTTAAACTGTACACAGTTTGTTTAAATTCTATGAACTTGTTAAATGATAAATTTTCTACTAATAAAAGAAAATATTGAGTTCTGGAAAGATAAAAATTATACCTAGGAAATAGCGCTTTAATATTCTAATACAGTCTTCTACATTAGTAGGATGTCAATTGTTTCAAGTTGTGCTTTCCTTGTTCTTTTCTGGTAGTTGAGTTGCCAATTTATGCCTTGTGGAGATGTTTAATGGGCTTATAAAAAAAGGAAACTTTATTAGCTCAGTGCAACTTCACTTTTCTTCTGCATCATCATACTGCAGGTTCCATGAAATCAGTGTTCCCACTCAGGAGCACGGCCAGCTTTTTTGCCGCCCTAGATGGCGGAAGGCCCCGCCCCCAAAATGCCGCCCCTGACAGAGGGTCCTAGATGGCGGAAGGTCCCGCGCCCGAAATACCGCTGACGACCGGGGCGGCCGAAGATCCGGCCGCCGCGGTCGCCACCCCCCAAATGTTAGCGCCCTAGGCAACTGCCTAGGTCGCCTAATGGGTTGCGCCGGCCCTGTTCCCACTAGAATCTTTCTTGGAGCACTAGCCTCAGCCGAAAGGTGTGAGATCCTCCCCGGAAGCAGTTATACTGTATGTATGTTTTTAAAGGCCTCAAGCTCTCATGTCTGTAAAAGCCCTTGCAAATTGCTCTTACCAAACCTTTTCATAACTCCATGGAATGAGAGCGGCTGTGCTCATGTGAGGGACTGACATTTAGCTTCAAGCAAAAATGGAACTTTGCACTGAACTGACTTCACTAATGATATGGAGGGAACAACATTCCAACATGGGGGGCGGGGAGAGGGGCACAGTTCTACCTCTCTTTATAATGTCATAGGAAGATGCTCAGCCAGGCTCTGGACTCCGTCTGGCAGATACAGATCAGAGAGTGGATTTAACCTCTCAGTGCAGTTTTCCCCTTCTGAATCCCAAAACTATTTCCCCATGCTATTTTTTCCCCTACTGTTACTCACACCTTCTTGTCAACTGTTGGAAATGGGCCATTCTGATTATCACTACAAAAGTTTTTTTTTCTCCTGCTGATAATAGCCCACCTTAATTGGTTAGTCTCGTTATAGCTGGTACGGCAACACCTATTTTTTCATGTTCTCTGTGTATATATATCTTCCTACTGTATTTTCCACTGCATGCATCCAATGAAGTGGGTTTTAGCCCACAAAAGCTTATGCCCAAATAAATGTGTTTGTCTCTAAGGTGCCACAAGGACTCCTCGTTCTTTTTACTGTAGTAAGAGCTTTTTTTGGTGAATAGTTTATTCGCTGAACAATGCAGTTGGGGTCAACAAACTGTTCTCCAATTCAGATCAAAGTTGGTGAATAGTTCTGGCCAAAAGATGGAAAACACATTTCCCAAAAAGTAAAATGGTTTCATTTAGACATTCTGCTCCTTGCTAGCCTAGGTGGCTCCTCACTCAGCTGGCCAGCTTCTGAAAATCCACATCCTACAGTGCCATGCAGTTGGGTGTTACTGGGGTGGCAGCAGCAGCAGCATGCATAGAGGGAGCCCCAATGTGTAGGTAGAGGGCGATGGGAGAGGGAACAAGGTGAACGTTGAGCTCAGTAACTGGAAATAAAGACAAACTTTACTTTGTTCATCTGCATGGCAGCCTGTGCTATTCAAATGGACAAGAATCATCCACATTGCTAAACTGCAGGCAGTTCTAGAGTTGCTCAGAAAGCAGGAGGCTTCTGTTCACATTTCTGACTTCCATTGGTAAGGAACAAGCATCTACATCAGTCCCTTAACTGGCAGCCGGGCAATTGCAGGACAGCTTCCTGGGACATGGCTGTGACAACTGGAAGTCTCTACCCAACACCCCTGTGCTGAACCTATCCGGCCTGTATTCTACCCGTGCCATGTCCATAATTCTGTGACATCTCTCCTGGGCTGAACTCCTTTGCAAACAGGCAGGAGAACGAAGGCAAGGGAGGAGGCGGCAGAGGAGGAACGTGTTCCTATGAAAATGATCGTGTCTGAATATCAATTAGAGCAGTGAAAAAGTTTTGTCACTAATAAAAGTAAGCGCTGAAGCTTCCAGCTTCAAATTCCTGTAATTATCCCTCCAATTATGAGCAATTTTCATGCACTTCATTTAGAAGGAAGGTGGAGTACCTTTCCCAGCTTAGCATATTTTAGGATTAACCACTTTATCTCCCCTGGCATGGGGACACCACTTGGTCTCACGAACGGGGCCAAATGTTGCCAAACAGCAGGTGATAAAGGGCCATGTCAAGTTATAACATATGAACTTATACACCAAAAACAAGATGCCAAGAATACTTTTCCAATCATGGCTGGCATGGTCTCCTTTTGGGCAGCACCAATTGGAGTGATTTTTTTTTTTTTAATTTCATTCTTGGCTAAAAGTTGTATGGAATGTATATTCAGGTGAGGTGTCCACCTTTTGGGAAAGTCTGGTCGTACAATGGTACATATCTGAGACAAGTCTTAAGAACATATGGATAACAGAGAGACAGAGAGGGGGACATTTTATGAACACAAAATCTGCTTTCTGATAAGATCAGAAATAACCATGAATGTGCCAGGGATAATATCTACTTAGCTTCTCTGAATGACTTAACATTTGTCTTTGCTATAACCAAGCATTTGTATAGCATTATGAGGTTTTTCCTAGGAAGCGGAGTAATGTTTTATAGAAAAAAATCACTCACTCCGAAGTTCAGGTTGCAGCTGAGTTTCTGATCTGAACACTTCACCCTTATGAATGGTGATCTCTTATGGGTTTGGATAAACCTGAGAACACCAAAGGCTAGATTTCCAAAGAGTTGATAAAGAGCCTCTTGCTTCCTGTCATTTCTGCAGCTGTGGGTGCAGCCAGAATTTCTCAGTGCATTATAATGTTTGCAAGTACAGTCTCTTTTTCAAATTTAGCCCTGTCTCCGAATCAGCGTCAGACCCAAGTGCATTGTGGACCGCCCATGCATTATCCTGTGCTGCCTCTGCAAGTCCTTCGATACCTCTGGAGCGTTTGCAGTGCCTTTGGGCCCATATTTTTCTCTAAAACCCCTCAGCTTGTGCTGTGCAGGCACACGTTGCAAAAACAACTCTTCAAAAATTGAACCCAGAATGCTTTTTGCAGGAAATAGGAGAAAGCACTGAGCTGGAGGGATAATTATGATGGAGGAGATTCCCTGGCAGTTATGGACTGAAGTCCTAAACGCAATGGGCCATTAACTTCCAGAAAATGCCCAATCCAGAGATAATTATATAAATTTATTATAATACGTAAAGGAACAAACCTGACCTTTTGTTTGTTGAGAGAAGTTGAACAGCACAGAACCATGGACACAATGTGCTGCTTATTCTTGTCCTTTCCCAGGTACAGGAGCCAATAGGAAGCCAAGCTTTCAATCTCAATGTTCCATTTAATTCCTAAATTGCATTGGTCACTGCTTCCTGCAATATATTTGGTGGGTGGAACCACTAAGGGAAATGCAAGGAGTGGAGGTGTCAGTGCAGTACCCAGGGGCTGTACTATTTAGTAGGGATAAAAAACAATATTGCTTGGAGAAAGAGAAAGTGCTTCACATTCTGGATCCAGGAATGTCTCCACCTAGGGTTAGGTTTTCCAAATAGTTCAGCACATTGGGTGCTGAGCACTTCTGCAATCTGGCCCTTTATTTAAGCAATAAAATATTAAGGGCAGATTCCCATTTAGGCAGCTAGTGTTTCTGAAGCTGTACATGGTAATGGACATAATGATTGATGCAAAACATCTGCCACCTTATTGATATTATTTGCTAAATGCTGATGATGTGCAAGATCCAAAAAACAGTCCTTGTCCCAAGGAGCTCACATTCTAATAGGCAGACACAGGTAAGACAGGATGAGCTAGGAGACCAGGGCAGATATTAACTTAGAGCATTACATATACTATATTATATAAATTCACTGTTTCATACAAATGATTGTATCCAGTAATGTAATTAGATTAAGGGTTTAAAATTTCACAGTGTTGCTGTGTTATGGCGGATAATTCATCATCACACCCTTTGGAAAGGGCCTGGCTGTGATATATGCACCATTCTATGCACGTTCAAAGGTTCTCAGAGCAATTTGGGGAGCTGAGCCTAGTACTGAGCCTTGTGAGAGGATACGATCCTGTGTAAATTAGCTGGCTCTAGACATTTAGACCCTGACTAAAGATGTAGGTTTGACTTTTGTGTCAAAACAAACAAACAAAAACAACCACACGGCTTTTAGAGTCTCTGTATCCTACTGAGCAAAGGCCAGATTTTTAAAATGGTATTTAGGTGCCTACCTGCCATTGACATAATTGTGTTTAGGCTGAAATCAATGGAAGCTGGGCCCCTAAATATTTTTAAAATCTGGCCCGACACCCTGTGAATGTTCAATTCCAGTAGTGAATTATTTTGAACAATTCATTGACCATTATGCTGCAATACTGATTTTAAATTTATTTGTAATGGGACCTCCCCGTGAGATTTTCCTTTTTCTCTATAAATTTGTAATTTAACATTTTTAAATCTGTGACAACGTCACAACTTTCCCCATTTGGGGGGGGGGGATGTGAAACACACACACACACACACACACACACACACACACACACACACACACA
>NW_020664404.1:13980469-13987370 GCF_002925995.2 Terrapene triunguis
ACACACACACACACACACACACACACACACACACACACACACACACAGAGTGATTTGGGCTTCAGACGTACTTAGGTGGCTCCTGAGATTCAGAAGCCAGAATGGCATCAGCAAGACTGACACCTAACCCATCTTTCATGGGAGAGAACCCGAGCGTTCCAAGTCCAGGACATACTGAGCAATAATGAATATGTTCAGCCTTCAGAAAAGGCTGCTAGGCAAGGCAGAATATTGGTTCCAGCATGAGGAGGAAATGAAGAAAGATGGTGTGCTTCATCCTATTGATCCTGTCTATTAGCAATAATGGCTGGTCACTCCCTCCCACCAATTGCTCTCCATTTCCCATGGAAAGGGGGAAGTGAGGTTCATATAGGAAAGGCCAGGAGGCATCTTGAGGGGCTTATTCCCAGGGAAACACAAATGTATCCAACATAGGAATTTAAGGTAGGACCCAGCTCGCACTGAGAGCGAGTGGGAATGCTGCCCACCTCCCTTAGGGATTATCTTCCAGGCTAAGGAAAGAAGTGCCCAGTGCCCCAGAGAACATGATGCATGAGCTTCACAGAGTAGGCATGAAGACCTATCATGCCCCACAGACAGGAGGGCAATAGGGAAGGAGGTGTATGCTGGAGCCTGGGGGATGTGTATTAAAAGGTCGATAAGGGCAGCGTCTCGAGTGTGCCTGTTTGCAGATGGCAGGGAAGAGGCGATCCCTGTCCAGACTGATGGGGCTGAGTTCAGTCCAAGGGAAAGGCTGAGCATTCAAGCTGCCTCAGTCTTGAAATGATTTGGTCCAAACATCCCCCATTAAAAGTCTCCTGTAACTACCCTGAAAGCATTTAGAGAGGCCTGGGGTGGGGAGGGGAACACAAGAAACCAGCCCGTCTCTGCAAAACTCATCACAATGAAACAAAAACAGGGTGAGTAAAAAGACTGGCTTTAACGAAACCACTAAAAGCAGGGGTCAGCAACCTTTCAGAAGTGGTGTGCCGAGTCTTTATTTATTCACTCTGATTTAGGGTTTCATTTTTAGAAGGTCTCTTTCTATAAGTCTATAATATATAACTAAATTATTGTTGTATGTAAAGTAAATAAGGTTTTTAAAATGTTTAAGAAGCTTCATTTCAAATTAAATTAAAATGCAGAGCCCCCCGGACCGGTGGCCAGGACCCGGGCAGTGTGAGTGCCACTGAAAATCAGCTCACGTGCCGCCTTCGGCACACGTGCCATAGGTTGCCTACCCCTGCACGAACGTGTCTCTTCTTTCAGAAATGGCTTTGCTTGCCGAGAGCCTATCCAGGGACAGTAGGCCATGGGGACGTTCCTTTTACTGGTAATAACCCGTCTCACTGGGGTGCAGTGACATAACCAGCGGGTTTGGCATTAACTAAATCATTTCCAAACAAGAGTCTCCTTGTATCACACCTCACAACACCCCCACTGTACCCTGACCGGTTCATTCTTCACATACTGCACTTGGAGCTTGTGCGTATTACATGAGGTCTAATTGTGTTGGGAGTACAAATGGTTACTGGTGGAGGAAGCCCAGTGGTCTTGGAATGCGATGTTACCAGTAATATCAAGGAGCGTAGTATTTAAGTACTCCCTAAATTATAATTAATTATAATGAATCTACAATTAATATGAGCAAGCCAGAGAGCTGGCTCAGGGGAAGGTAATTTCCAAGGTCTCACAGCTCTAATTGAAATTCTTTGCATTGTTTTCAAAATAATGCATCAACCTATTTAAAGAATAGGTTCTAAAAGCCACTTCTTTTCCAATACCTTTATCCATTGGCACAGAGAAGGAGTCCTTAGCGTAAGTGGCTGTAATGCACTTATCTTTATAAACCTCAATGCTAGCTACAAGAGAGGAAGCAATTCCATGCTCTAGAACATCAAGGCTCTATTGTTCTCATAACTTATTAGTATGCAAACAGTGCAGATTAATACTGCTAAAAGCCTTTATTAATTGATTTGAGCTCCCAGTGAAATGAAATTAGAAACTCTGTTTTAAAAAAGTGAGACAGTGGATGTAGCCAGCCTGCCTACTGTACTGGAGGAGACAAAGTGAACAAAGGAAATGTTTATTGGGCAGAAAAAGTGACAAAACATGCCAGGTTAAGTATCCAGCCTCTAAGTGATTTCAGATACTGATAGAACAATTTTGTTGGCTGTTATTCTACTTGTAATATTAATACAATGAAACATCCAAAGCCTTACTCCTTCATTCAAATAAATATAGATTTTATCTGTCGATAGAGGAAGCTACTATGTTGGACAAACTAGTTTGTATTGTGTTTAGTGCAGAGATCACACCTCTTAGTGTGCTCTTCCCTTTGAGTTTTCATGCAAATAATACCCCAGTAGTGCGGTGCTGCTGGAGGTGCCGTAAAACAAATACCTAGGTCCTGGCTGGTCATTACAGCTCTACTGGGAAGGAGCGCTAACCTGGTTAACCTTGCTCACGCTCAGTGTGAATTGTCATGGTGTACTTATGTGATATTCCCCTATCGGTTTAAATTGGGATGCAGCATTCTTCACTCTCTCTTCTAAACAGCTTGGTAGCATGGATGAGAACTGTAAAACAGCTGTATGTATTCTGGAGAGGTGAGGCTGCCTTTCACTAGTAGAAGAAGTGATCCTATAAACCATCTGGGCTGGGTGCTCATATTGAGTTCAGCCACAGTGCCAGGTGCTGTGGGCATACAGGATTTGTGAAGTGCTCTAAGATTCATGTAGTGCGGTGTTTCTCAAACTTTTGTACTGGTGATCCCTTTCACATAACAAGCCTCTGAGTATGACCACCCTTATAAACTAAAACCACTTTAATATATTTAACACCCATTATAAAAGCTGGAGGCAAAGCGGGGTTTGGGGTAGAGGCTGACAGCTCATGACCCCCCATGTAATAACATTGCAACCCCCTACAGGGTCCCAACCCCCATTTGAGAACCCCTGATGTAGCGCTTCTAGTGTAGACCTGCCCTATAAATCTCCATATACTTCACTCACAAGGTGACGTTCTGGCGCCATTGATGTCAGTGGGGGTTTTTTTTTTTTTTTTTTTTTTTTTTTAAACACACTAACTTCAACAAGGCCAAGGTTTCACCATACTGCAAATACGGCACACACCTCTGCACAAGGCAAAACTGAGAGCACTATATTACATACACACTGGTGCAGATTGTACATGTATCTCTGCACAGAGATAGTTGAGTTGTTTCCCTTAGATAAGAAAGGCATTGATTTCATTCATTCCGTTTTTCCCCCCTAGCCCTCCATGATTTGCTCTTTTTTTCATTTGTTCAGCGCATGAAAATGGAATGTTGGAATTATAACAGACTCCAGATTAGAACACAGGCAATTTGTGAACTGTGGGGTGAATTTTTTTTAATATTACAAGTTACAGTTTGTGCACCACAGTTTAATTGCATTTGCCCTCCAGCCTCCCAATTAAAAATAATGCAGAAAGCAGCACTTTCAGGATGGAAATGAGAGAGAGCAAATTCACAGAAAAGGAAAAAGTGTGTTTGGAGAGCAAGAATAATTATTGCCAAAGCAATAATGGAGGAGGAAAGGAGCATTGTTCACCATTGTATTCAGGGGCAGAAAAATGAGTCATTTGAACCTTGCAAAATAAGGTCAATTCATATCCAGGGAAAGAAAACTATGCCTGTAAACTGTTGCAGAGTCGGGAGACTAGCAGTGTTTTACCCTGGCTCCGAACAGAACAACTGGAAATATTTAGCCAGCAGGAATATATAAGCCATTTTTCAGGAATTTTGCTGTACTCTATAATTTTAATATTAAACAAAAGAAACATTCAGAGTGATGTCTCAATCTATCTGTTAATTGCCAGTTGCCTTTCCCGTGACTCACATTCTCAATGCAGATCTCATTTTGATGACCACTCCTCAGCTGATGCACAAAGAACTTCCACAATATCAGACCGCCCAGCCCACCCAACACCCTGGACAGACACAGAACATGCAAGCTCTGATTTTATGAGGTATTCTTTACTCACTTTTTCCTTTAGGACACAGAAAGGAAAGGGGTGAATAATACATTTGTGCTACCAGGTAAACGCCTGTGAATATTCAAGGGGAATATTCAGGAAAACAACCCACCCTGAGATAGATCAACAGAATTATCTACTTGCCTGTATCTATCAAGTGTATCCACTTGTATCTATCTTGTCCACCTACCTATCCATATCTCCTATGTCCACCTGTCTATTTACCTCTCTGTCTGCATTTCCAACTCAACTGTCACCATACCAAAATACAAATACAGGAGTAACTTTGTCTGGGAACAATTTCCTCAGCTCCTCCTTTTATTTTTAAGATAATTATGGAGAAAGATAGCTAGGGGGAAAGGGACCACTTTGTAGTCTCCTTTATTGGGTGAATCCCCTAGAAAGTAGTGTGTTTAACATCATACTGTAGGAGCTCATTCCAATCTACAGCAGTAGGGAGCACCAGCATCTAAGGACCCTTCGTTGCAAATGCTCTGTCCCTATCTCCAAAGAATCCTGCCCTGGACTCTATTATTTGTGATGTCCCTGTAGGACCATAGCATTTGTAGAGTGAGAGGGGCATTCCTGAGGCCAGGACCTTGAAATGCATCCAACATTGAACAGAGCACCAGCGTTCTAAGCTTTCATCCCTCTGCCTCAGGCAGATAAGCTACAGCATGTTGGATCAAATGAAGCTTTCACATGGCCTGCGGCATCAGCCTTAGGCAAAGGGGGTTGCAGGAACACAGTAAAGAGTCAAGGAGTGCAACCTACTTGCTAAGAACACACACACACACACACACACACACACACACCCCTCCACACACCACTCCACGAGGGGCATAGTTCCCAGTGCTGGTGCACTGTCTACACTGGTGCTTTGCAGCGCTCAGGGGGGTGTTTTTTCACACCCCTGAGCGAGAAAGTTGCAGCGCTGTAAAGTGCCAGTGTAGACAAGTTCTAAGACTATGCCAGTCACAGGGCAGATGCACTAAGGATGCATCCTCTTATTTATTGGTGGTCTCAGCAGACAGACGATCGCATACCATGTTCCTGTGTATGGAGCCATGGGTACTATTAGTGGATCAGCGAAAGGTCTGGTTGTTTCCAAGCTATATAAATAAGCAGCCCCGTGGCAGGAAGTGAATAAATATCAACTGTCTGTAGTTTGGTGTATGAAGCGAGACATTTATTTCCCATGGGACCTGCAGTCAGAGTTTTAAAATTCCTGGCCTTGAGTTTCTAAATTAGAAAAATAAACCGATAGATAAAGTGTAAAGTTCCAAACACTTTCTTACTCCTGATTAAGTCACTTTACATCCCATTTCTTAATGCAGGAGTGGATCCTGATTATGGGGGGGGGGGATTTTTTTACTTTGTTCACAGACATTCCATGGTAGTTGGCAGACACAGTGGATGCATGCACCTACTAGATAAATGCCAATTTTCATTCCATATGCCTGTCAGTCTCCTTTTCTCCCTTCATCCCACGGATACAGAGATATTCCTCAGCTGCTGGCTTCCCTTGAGCAGAGGCTCTGTAGTGATTAATAAATTACAGTCCAAGCTGAGACTCATCTCTTTCTGTTAATGCAGGACCCTTTAGAGAATATTACCTGATAGCACAGTGTCACATCACTTCGGTAGAGCAGCTACTGTGCTCTGAATATTCTCCACAAAAAATATAACCAAAGATAGAAATAACTGCGCTGATTTTATTTCCATTGCCTTGGGCTCGAACATTGGGGGGGGTGGAGAAGGGGGCACAGCAGGATATCAAAGCGATGACTACATTGCCTCTTTTGCTCCACCTCTGTCCCTGACAAATTTGCAAGTCAGAAATTCTTAAAAACAGCACCATTAAAGTGGAAGTGCTCAGTAGAATACTAGCTCCCATAAGGCAGGAAATGAAGGCACATGCAAACCCTGTAATTCTCATATGTATGCCTGGAATGACAGGTGTGATTTTCCGTGTGCGTGGGAATGTGCTCATGCCCTCTTCGCTTACAGCAACATCCCTTACCTCATACATGAAACGAGGAAATGATGAAGCAGCCAAGATCTTTGAAGCCCGGGGACCTGAATGTTAACTACGAGTCAGATTCTACTTACCACCATTCTGGAATATTTTACAAATTCTGATTGTACCTTTAGATACATTATACAGCACTTTCCCGGAGGACTATGAATAGAAAGTATTTCCATAAGAAAACCAGAGGAAAAGAATTCCTGTTCTTACCTATATGAATACAGTATCTCACTCCAAACCAAGACCTTGTAGAGAAAAATCAAATCACTGAGCACAAACTCCGAATAATCCCTCTAATATAAGTGACCTTCTAATCTCACTCCTTCCAATCCACATTCTGGATCTGATCTGGATGTCACTAAAGTTTTCTGCACTATTCATGTCTTTGCATAGAGAAAAAGATGATAATCCACAGGATTCTTCATGTCTGTGGTTTTTCTGTGCTCGTACTGGTCTGAACAGTTTAAGAAAGTGAATGTTGTATCACTTCACTATGCTCTCAAATGAACACACACAGGAAAACAATAAGACACCCTATTACCTGTGGATGAACACTTTTCACAAAACAATCACTCTGTATCTGACCAGGGCCGTCCTTAGGATTTATGGGGCCCTACGCAGTATTATTAAACTGGTGCCCCTATGCCGGTGCAACTGGTGCCCCTACGCCAGCGCATTCGGCTTTTGAATATGGCCCCTGCCTTATGCCTAGTAAGGAGACTGCAGCATGCGCTGGGTGAGCGGGAGACGACCCGCTCTGACCTGCTGTCCCGGTCATAGGCGTGGACTCCGTGGGTGGGTGCTCCGGGGCTGGAGCACCCACAGGGAAAATTTAGTGGGTGCAGAGCACCCACC
>NW_020664404.1:13992370-14007497 GCF_002925995.2 Terrapene triunguis
AGCAGAGGTGAGCTAGGGCGGCCGCGGCACATTTTTAGGGGCGGCATTCTGGCGCCGGCCATGCCGCCCCTAAAAATGTGCCGCCCCAAGCACCAGCTTGTTTTGCTGGTGCCTAGAGCCGGCCCTGCTTGTTTCCTGGAGCCCAAAAGCAACGGTCTACCCTACGCAGCTGTTCTGTGAATGCCAAAAGCAATGTAAAGTTGCTCCTATCCATGTCACGCAGAATGTTGGGCGCCTGCAAGTCTTCTTCAGTTAGGAACTTCATGATTAACTGCTCTGCCATCCACGATGTCATGACAGTTAAGAGCACAGGAGAGCAGTGTGGGATCCATCCCTCCTCACAAAGATGCCGCAGTGCACAGCAAAGAAGGGCCGTTGCAAAAATGCCAGGAAAGAAAGCCGTAAGCCCATGGAGTGCTGGGACAAAAAGCAATGCATCACGAGACATTGAGTCCGGTCCCAAGATCGGCCACGATCTGCTCCGCCTTCCCACAACACCTAGCGACACAAGGTGTTGAGTTGGACTGTGGGATGGGTACCCACAGTGCATTGCTCACACTATCCATGATGGTGCCCCCACTGTGGACGCGATCTGCCGACAGAGGGAGCAAGTGTGAACATGAGATTCCGATTTTTATGATGTCGACTTCTGGGTGTCAACATCACTTTTGTCAACAAAAGTTGTTAGTGTAGACAGGGCCTAAGGGAGGAATGACACTGGCACAGGCCCTTAATGCAGTGCGGGTGAGCCAGGAAACCTTTTTACGTAGGGACTTTAGAAGCTTGGTGCAAGTCTGCCAGGGGCTGGTCAGTTTAGAGGCAGTTACTTCGGGGCACCCCAAACAATCACTCACAGCTATCAATAAATCCTGGATACCGATGCACTTCCCTGGCACAGTGCTCTGCCCCAACGTCCTTCGTGACTCCCAGCCCAGACTGTGCCCAGCAACAGACCCTAGTTGCTAGCCTTGAAATAAGGTATCTGGAGCTTCTGGACCTTTGATTGTTCATATATTAACAGGCTATGTATGATCCCAGCTGATATCCACCTGCACTCTGAGTAAATCCAGCTGTGCCCTGCCAGATGTATGCACCCAAGCCCAAAAAGCACCTCCTCCTCTGCCGACACCTGACTGTGTCCCAGCCAGAGGAGATGACTCACAGGTAAAGCTACAAGTCTGTGGGGTATTTAGTGCACTGGATGAGGTACACCACATATTGTGATAGGCATGTGTAGGACCCATGGATGTTGAAAGGTGTGTTCTGCTATTGACCATAGCGGTGGAGATATGTCTGCAGGTTTTGCATCTGTTATTCTGGCAGATTCTGGTGCCACTTTGAGTTAGAGGGTCCTGCTCTGTGGGAAGTTGACTTCGGATTATGAGCTTGGCACATTGTTTAAAGGTCAGAACAGGAGGTTTGAGAAAGATTGCTTTGGGGACATGGCCCCCCATCGAGTATGGGTTGTAATTTTTTTTAAATGAGATCTTGTACGAGTTCCAGCGTGGGATGGTAGGTGACAACTAGGGGTGTGCGGTCGGAGGGAGTTCTGTATTGAAGCAAGTTCTCTCTGGGTATTTGGGGGACCCATTCCATAACGTGTTCCACTTCTCTGGTGGCATGTCCTTGTTTGCTGAAGGCAGTTTTAAGTGCGTATCCCAGACTTCCTCCTCAGAGCACATCCACTGATTTGCGTCACAGATCCAGCAACCACTCCAAACACACTGAGAAATCCATTACCTACAGCCAGATACCACAGAGTATACTCCACGGAGAAAATCTAGGATATCACAACCTCTCCCCCCCAACCTCATCAGAAGAATATCTGGCTTCTCAGTCCTCATCCTCAAAGGAAACCTGCACAACACCTTCAAAAGAGGAGCCTGGGAACTTAAATCCATGGACTCAGTGGAGACACTGGTTTTAGGTCTCATTAAAACGATCTGTAACCCATCTATAACTTTGTCCTAGGACTGCAGAGGTGTTAATTGCTCACTTCATTTTAAATGGTTTCCTGCAACTGTTAACTCCTGATGCTTAACTATCTATTCCACCTTGTATTTAGCTGGGACCCTGATTACCTTTCCCAGACCTGAAGAAGAGCTCTGTGGCATTCAAAAGCTTGTTTCTTTTATCCAATGAAGTTGGCCCAATAAAATGTATTACCTATTAATTTTTTTAACTGTGCAATTTAAATTAACCGTGATTAATCACACTGTTAATGGAATACCATTATTTAAATATTTTTACATTTTCAAATATATTGATTTCAATTACAACACAGAATACAAAGTGTACATTGCTCACTTTATATTCATTTTTATTACAAATATTTGCACTGTAAAAAAAAGTAATAGTATTTTTCAATTCACCTAATACAAGTACTGTAGTGCAATCATGAAAGTTGAACTTACAAATGCAGAATTATGTACAAAAAAAACTGCATTCGAAAATAAAACAATGTAAAATTTTAGAGCCCACAAGTCCACTCAATTCTACTTCTTGTCAGCCAATCACTCAAACAAACAAGTTCGTTTACATTTACAGGAGATAATGCTGCCCACTTCTTGTTTACAATATTACTTGAAAGTGAGAACAGGTGTTTGCATGGCACTGTTGTAGATATTTATGTGCCAGATGCACTAAAGATTCGTATGTCCCATCATGCTTCAACCACCATTCCAGAGGACATGCCTCCATGCTGATAACAGGTTCTGCTCGATAACCATCCAAAGCAGTGCTGAGATGCCACCAGCAGAAGGTTGATTTTCTTTTTTGGTGGTTCGGGTTCTGTAGTTTCTGCATTGGAGTGTTGCTCTTTTAAGACTTCTGAAAGCATGCTCCACACCTCGTCCCTCTCAGATTTTGGAAGGCACTTCAGATTCTTAAAACTTGGGTTGAGTGATGTAGCTATCTTTAGAAATCTCACATTGGTACCTTCTTTGCGTTGTGTCAAATCTGCAATGAAAGTGTTCTTAAAAACAAACATGTGCTGGGTCATCCTCCGAGACTGCTATAACATGAAATATATGGCAGAATGAGGGTGAAACAAAGTAGGAGACATACTATTCTCCCCCAAGGAGTTCAGCCACAAATTTAATTAATGCATTTTTTTTTAAAATGAGCATCATCAGCATGTCCTCTGGAATCATGAAGGGGCATATGAACGTTTAGCATATCTGGCACGTAAATACCTTGCAACGCTGGCTACAAAAGTGCCATGCAAATACCTGTTCTCACTTTCAGGTGACGTAAATAAGAAGCGAGCAGCATTATCTCCCGTTAATGTAAACAAACTTGTTTGACTTAGCGATTGGCTGAACAAGAAGTAGGACTGAGTGGACTTGTAAGCTCTAAAGTTTTACATTGTTTTGTTTGAGAGCAGTTATGTAACAAACAAACGTACATCTACATTTGTAAATTGCACTGTCACCATAAAGAGATTGCACTACAGTACTTGTATGAAGTAAATTGAAAAATACTATTTCTTTTGTTTGCCATTTTTACAGTGCAAATATTTGTAATAAAAATAAAGCGAGCACTGTCTACTTTGTATACTGTGTTGTAATTGAAATCAATACATTTGAAAAAGGAGAAAAACGTCCAAAAATATTTAATACATTTCAATTGGTATTCTATTTAACAGTGCGATTAAAACGGATTAATTTTTTTTAATCGTGATTACATTTTTTTGAGTTAATCGTGAGAGTTAGCTGCGATTAAAATCGACAGCCCTACCTATTACCTCATCCATCTTGTCTCTCTAATACCCTGGGACCAACATGGCTACAACTGCACTATAAAATTGCAAATTATGCATTTTCAACCAACAATGGACAATACAGCTCTTTATCTCAGCTGAAATCAAACTGATAATTTCCTCCCTAATTCTTAGATAACGCAGGATATTTCTGCAGGTTTTGAGAGTGTTAAAGCTAAACTTTTTGATTAGATTGCTCATTGAGTCAGCATAGGATGCTTCACAGAGTGGAACACCAGCCTCTTCTCCTGAGAGAATGGTGGATTGCAACGATACTGTAAATGTTGATTATCATGAGAAGCTTTGCATTTTTTCCTCTGGTTAGCATCATCAGGATTTGCACTCCAGTAACTCAGATTTTAGACATGGGGGGGAGGTGTGGGGAGGTGTGCTTAAACCACAGGAAGCTTCTTAAGACAAACTAACTCAGTTTCTGGTTGTGACATGGAACATTTGTTAAACACACACATTTCCTTTACCCATGACTTCCCACCCAGTGGGGGCAGCTGTAGTATTAGCAGCCATATGGTATTAGTTTCAGACCACTTATCTGTAAAGGATGTGCCAGACTTGATAAGAGAACTACAAAAGGCAGCAGCTTTCCGCACAGCAGGATAAACAAATTTGGAAGTATAAAGGGGGATGGGAAGCATTAGTTTTAATGAGACACAGCCCAAACCACGCTGCAAAACCTAATTTTATTGTGGGGACAAGATTTTAGTCAGACGGTTTTCAAAAACTTTGATGCTCAATAACCAATAAGCAGTAATCTAGCTTTCCTGAAGCTCCTGGTTCAGTTTAAATGAAATCTAATAACTTTCACTTCATGAAGTGATCACACACATTTTATATATTTTTTTCATATTCTAGTTTCATATAGCATTGGAGGCACTGTTTAAATATAAGAAATACTGTTAGAAATCCATTTGTGTTTAAAAACAAAACAAAAAAAACCAAAAAGCCTCCACACTAAAAAAAGCCTGCCTGAAGCAAAAACCCTGATACTGTAGAGCAGTGTGGTTACTGTTAGCAAACTAGATCCATTTCAAAAGGAAAACAAATGTTGCATTAAAAAGATTGCAACAAAGCGCTTCTAATTGCAAATGGGAGGCCAGAAGGAGAAACAGGCAAGGAGGAGCTTGTTGCAAATAGGAAATTTTAAACCATGTGCAGATTTTCCATTTAAAATAGGTCTTTTCCTGTAATGTATTTGGGGTGGGCCTAAAGTGGCTCGGATCATGTGTTTGCTTTTCAGGAGCATTTATACAAGTAGAGTCATGAAAGGGACACTCAGGCTCTTCATGGCATACAGAAATGAAAAACAAAACTATAAAAATATAGTTATCTTTTAATACTAATCACCTATATCTCATAGCACTTTACAAAGGCAATCATTATCCTCCCCAACTGACACTGGAAAAACTGAGGCACAGGGTTGAAGTGATTGGCTAGAGGTCACCCAGCAGGCCAGTGACCAAGCCAGGAATAGAACCCAGGTTGTCCAAGTTCCAATCCAGAGTTCTCATCCACTAGGCCACACTGCCACCTGTAAACAGACCTTAAAACATTACAGTTTTGTACATTAAAACATACACATTATTTAATACCTCCGCAAAAGCTGTTCTCAACCCCGATACCTCAGTCTGTTGCAAAACTTATATTTAACAAAAGAACTAAATGAAAAACCCCACAAGAATGTTTGAGTTTAGATCTGGACCAAGGAAATAGACCTCCCCACACACACTTCAAAGTCCTGCTATGGGCCTCCTCTTGGAAATGCCAATATGCAGAAATCCACCTTCTTCCCCCAACCCCTCTGTCCTGTCCACCAGAGGGGCAGGTCCCTGGGGTGGGATGTAGGGGTACACAGGTCTTGTTCACAGAACTGGAGGAAATGGCAGATGGAGAGCTCCCGCTAAGCAGAAAGAGAAGGGGGAGCCTGTGATGAGCCCCAGCCAGGACTGCAGTAGATAGAGAATTGACCTCATTTCCCAGGGTCTCTAGTTATCCCGACCGAGTGCTCTGGCAGCATGCAGCGGAATGTCCATGTACTAGGTTGAAAGACTCCAGACTCTGGAAGCTGGTGGTTTGACGTTCAGAAGCAGGGCCGGCTCCAGGCACCAGCGAAGGAAGCCTGGGGCAACCAATAGAAAGGGGCGGCATGTCCGGGTCTGAGGCGGCAATTCGGCGGCAGGTCCTTCAGTCCCTCTCTTCCTCTTCAGCGGCAGCTCAATCGGGCTTTTCTTGCCCCCTCCCCCCCTTTTTTTTTTCTTTGCCGCTTGGGGCGGCAAAAAAGCTGGAGCCGGCCCTCTTCAGAAGTACTGGGCCCCCATAATTCCCATTGATGGCAGTAAGAGGTACAGGTATGCTGCAACCTCAATTAGACCACAGTCTGGCCCCAATTCAATTGCATATTTGGATGCAATCCAGAAATTGAAGAGACCGGGGACATCGTCTGAGCCATGCAAGTTACGCAGCAATGAGGCAGACTCTCAGCTCCCCGGACACATGAGCATCACCCCAGGGATTGGAGCAATGCAGCTGAACACTGCTAACCTCAGAAGTGCAGAGCAGTCAGGACCTCCCACTATTTTCCAGGAGAGCTGAATGTCACAATTCAGGGCAACTGCACACATTTCCCCTCCACGGTCCAACAAGGGCTCCTGCTCACCCCAAGAGAGGAGATAGCTTGGGAGTGTTTCCAGGCTGCACAGTTCCCAGCAAGCCAGACTGCCTCAGCGGCCTGCTTTGCCTTCTCCTCAGAGGCTATAAACCAATCACCACACAGCTCTTTATAACCAAGCACATGTATTCTCACCATGAAAGCACTGCAGTGAACACATTAAAAACCTACACACATGCTAATGAGCTTACCAGAGAGCACCTCAACTCCATCAAGGGCCCTGGCTTGTGTCAGTCCTTCCAACACTTCCCTGGAAGGGCTGGGGCCCTCCCTTTGAGCAGCAGGCCCTGTCCGTTTGCTGGGTCAGAAAGCAGGCCCCGAGTCGGTTTAAACTCAGGCTATTCATTCAAGAGTCCTTTCTTTGTCTGTGGATTCTCCAGAGGCCAAGTTTCTACTAGTATATGAGATCCTCCAGCAGGTGGTACCTCTCTGGAGATGTTAAAGCCTGTCACCCCCGCAACCTGTTCTTAGTTCCCGGAGGGCTGTGGTCACTGTCTCCCATGGAATTACATGCAATCCCTGGCACACAGTAATACAATACAGTAAGATCTCCTGAAGAAGAAGTTGCCACATCTGTTACACTGAGTACCACTGGAACACAGGCCACTTATTCTGGTGTCTAGTAGTGAGTTCACAGCTTGACCCAAGGCAACTGTTTTTGGAAATCTTGGTCACACTGCATAAGAGTTCAGGGTTTAAGCGGCACCTAGGGGATTTTGATACTCAATTCTTATTACATTTTAAAGGAAACTGGGCATTCAATTTCTTAGGCAGCTTTGAAAAATCTCAGCTCAAGAGGTTTGCAAACTGGATATTCCTGAAGGCATTTGCTTATATCTTCTGTAATCACTGTTCAAAAGCAAGTAGGTGCTCAGATACCATGGTGATGGTGCTCTGCCAATATGACATCCTGGAGAGAGACTTTAGTCCATTTCAGTTTACCTGCATTGGTTACATTTGACTTGTGTAAGGGGACTGTTGCCCCCTTACTAACATTCAGTGGGGGTGTTTTGATTGGCTTGCTCCCAGTACTAAAAGGGGAAGGGTCGATGGCAAATCAGGAGCCTGAGACTGACAGTCCCCAGGAACAATGGCGAGAGGCCAATGCTCCAGATCAGCCTGATTGACAGGGCGGGCAGGCTAATCAGAGGGTCAGGAGGCCAGGGAGGTCCCGTCCTCCGTGTGAGCTGGAATTGCCTGGGTCAGACTGAGTGGGGCCGAGCTAAGGAGAAAGCAGGGGCCCAGGCTGAGCTGGAGAGCAGAACCGTGCCAGATCCAGAGGGGCCAGAGACGCAGCCACAGAGCCAGAGACGCAGCCCAGGGAGAGCAGATCATGTGCTGGGAGCAGAGGCGCAGCCACAGAGCCAGAGACGCAGCCCAGGGAGAGCAGATCGTGTGCTGGGAGCAGAGACGCAGCCACAGAGCCAGGTGTGGTGAGCAAGTGGGGCCAGCCAAGGGGGGACCTTGGGCAAAGGGCCCAGCACAGAAAGACACCCCCAGACAAGGGCCCTTGCAGGCCAGACCAGGAGGGGGACCTTAACCCTACGGGGGGCTGACGCTGGGAAGAAGGGTCCCACCACTCAAAGCCCGGAGGTGTGTGGCCACCACCATTGCAAGTGTCCAACCCGCAGCATCCCTGCAGCACAGCCAGGGCCTGAGACGGAAATCTGGGACTAACAAGGAACAGACTGTGAAGTGCCCTGATGTCCAGAGACACTTTTTGTGATGTTCCCTGCCACAAAGCGGGATGATGTGTTTTCCTTTAACCTTTCCCATTTTTCCTTATTCTTTTCTTTAGATTGATTGTTAATTAAACAACTTGCATTTGTTTTAAATTGTATGGAATAATCAGTGGGTCAGGGAGGTGCCCAGTACAGAGAGAGTACCCCGGAGTGGGGACACCCTAGCCCCTGTCCTAGGTGACCACAGCAGGGTTGGGGGTCAAGCCCCCCAGGAATCCTGGGCCCAGCCTTGTTGGGGTTACGAGGACTCTGCCAGACAGGAGAGTGGAAGGGGAGTCCTCAAGGGCAGGGAGGCCTCTGGGTAAAGGAAGTGGGAGCGAGGACTCAGATCCTTTCGCTAGCCCACTTCACCGGGGTAGTGCAGAAGCCCGGAAAGTTCCCCACAATAGCGGGACCATTCCCCCGCTTACACTTGGCTTAGTCTGTTTTTCCTCATTTATTCATTTTTTATTTTTAGAAGATTGTTGGTGCAGCCTTGGATCTTGGACAGTTGTGTGCAGAGCAGAACATGATATAATTCAGCTTCTACCTTCCAGAATTTCAAGAGGATGGTTTAGCTGAGGTTCTGTGCAATTTGATGTGGACATTTAAATGGAAAAGTTCTTCTAGGAACCACATTGTTACCTTTATAAAATTGCTGGAAGACTCTCAACCAAGTTTTACATAAATATCTTTAGTTTAATTTACTGGGGAAGGTAATTAATGCTGGGAAGTTTGACTGCTTGGCAGAATAAGTGGTTCCAGCTAACCACTCCTAGATCTTATGGTCCATGGAGGAATTTTATCTCATTTGTTCCAAAGGTTAGACCAGCCATTGCAAATTGTTGTTGCGTACTGTGGGCCAGATTCCTCGCATTCCAATAACCACAGATCATGTAAGCAGAACAATCAGGATGGCCTTACTAGCTTGCCAGTCACTGCAACTGGCTCCTGGTCTCCCAGTTTGCTTGCTGAGCAGAGGTGGGTTTGCCAGCTACCGTCACTTTATGCTCCCTGCCTCCCACCCTATCACCAACTCAGTCCCCTTGTGTGTGTGTGTCAGTTTCTCCTCTGAAACAGCATCACTGGTTCTCTGTTCAATTGGCTGCACTGGGCAGTTTTAGTCCCTCAAATGCACCCTGCAATCCTTTGCACTGGTGCTTCACATGCCACCCAGGCTCACAGCACATGTATGGTAAAGCCAAGAACAGAACCCAGGTCTGCTGACTCCCAGGCCTGTGCCTGGGACTTTACCACCTGTCTAGCATGGTTCCAGGGCACCAGTAAAGCCTTATTGCTGGGTAGTAACAACTCAGCTTGGAATAGCAAAGGAAAAGTCCAGCAAACATTGCTGGCTCACTACCTCTTAAACCAGGAGTGAGCTCGCTGAGGAACAAACTAAACAGAAGGAGCAGGAGAAGGAGCAATAAGTTGGTATTCTGCTTTTTAATACGATTTCCCTACCTATGATTCAGCCTTAATTAACTGCCACATTTGCTTTTGGTATCATTGGTGCATCACGCCAGGGCCTGAGACGGAACCTTTACACACCACACCACAGAAACACCAACCCAGGAACCAATCCCTGTAGCAAACCTCATTGCCTACTCTGTCCCCATATCTACTCTGGCGACACCATCAGAGGACCCAGCCACATCAGCCACACCATCAAGGGCTCATTCACCTGCACATGCACTAATGTTATATATGCCATCATGTGCCAGCAATGCCCCTCTGCCATGTACATTGGCACCCAGACAGTCCCTCCGCAAAAGAATAAATGGACACAAATCGGACATCAGGAATGGTAACATACATAAGCCAGTAAGTGAACACTTCAATCTCCCTGGTCATTCTATTACAGATTTAAAAGTCACTATCATTGAACAAAAAAAACTTCAGAAACAGACTTCAAAGAGAAACAGCAGAACTAAAATTCATTTGCAAATTTAACACCATTAATCTGGGCTTGAATAGGGACTGGGAGTGGCTGGCTCATTACAGAAGCATCTTTTCCTCTCCTGGAATTGACACCTCCTCATCCATTATTGGGAGTGGACTACACATCCACCCTGATTGAATTGACCCTGTCAACATTGGTTCTCCACTTGTGAAGTAACTCCCTGCTCTCCATGTGTCAGTATATAATGCCTGCATCTGTAACTTTCACTCTATGCATCTGAAGAAGTGAGGTTTTTACCCACGAAAGCTTATGCCCAAATAAATCTGTTAGTCTTTAAGGTGCCACCAGACTCCTTGATGTTTTTGTAGATACAGACTAACACGGCTACCCCCCCATACATAGCACCACTGAACATTCAAAATAATTTGTGCTGTCATAAAACAAAAACCTCTGAGTTGGGCTGCAGTTTGGAAAATGTGTGTTATGTCTGTGTATGGTTTATTCCTTGCAATGAAATTGGCAGGATCTAGGGCACTATAAAGAAGAAGTCACAGCAGAACGTACCCACCACTTCAAAAATTATAGCAAGTCAACATATAAGCATCTTTGTAAGAGTGAAAAGGATCTTCCTTAGTATTACTGTCTTATCTCATGCACTGGTCACAGACCCCAAGTACCACAGGCAGCGGCTATCCTGAGGTCTGAACATTTGGAGAGGAAGCAGCTAGCGTGATGATATGTTATGCAGAAACAAAGGAATAACTGTGGAAATAAGAGAGTGCTGGCACTATTTAGGTACTTGCAATCTCCTTGGGACATGGAACAGAAAGACAGTCCCTCTTTATAGAGGGCCTGACACAAAGGGGTCGGGTCCAGGACTAGGGGGTTCCTAGGCACTGAAGCAATACAAAAATAATAATTACATGGCCCTCATCACGTAGTATCTGACCCCTCACAGTCCCTTTGTGCAACAGGGAAGTGCCATTAAGCCCATTTTACAGATGGGAAATGAAGACCCTCAATCCCAGTGCATGTCTACACTGCAATCATAGGTATGATCGCAGCTCACATAGGCATACCTGCGCTAGCTTTAATGTAGCTAGCATGGCTAAGAATAGCAGTGAAGATGTGGCAGCATAGAGTGTGCTAGCCTTCCTGGAATCCCAGGTACATTCTCATGTTGCTAGCCAGC
The DNA here is from genome assembly GCF_002925995.2 of Terrapene triunguis. Lineage (NCBI taxonomy): Eukaryota > Metazoa > Chordata > Testudines > Emydidae > Terrapene > Terrapene triunguis. Next base: position 14,003,630 of record NW_020664404.1, read on the forward strand.
ATTGGGATCTGTACTTTCGTAGCTTCACCAGCTTTGGATACCTGGATGGATAGATGGATGGATGGTTGATAGGAAGAAAGGAAAGGAAGAAAGCCTCAAAAAGAATAAATGTAAAACCAAAAATGGTTAGTTTAGAAGATCATTAAACTTCGCTAAAGTCCTGACAGTGTCATTATTTACTGTTGATCTCACCCAATAGTTCTGCATGAGCAGCTCACATGCCTGTGACATAGTGTTTAGCTATTCTATGGCATCAAATGGCTGTGTTTCTGTCTGATCCAATCCCTTTCCATCACAGTGTTCTGTCTGCCCTTTCCCACTGCAAACATGTCTAGTGTAAGTAGTGATTTTACCAACACATCAATACAAGCTGCTTCCTTTTGTTTTCATCCATCCAAGATTGTTTCCCCTGTGCTTATTCATCCCGTTTGATTTCCTGTAGGAGGTTCTTTGCATTGCACCTTCATCACAGAACAAGGGAGATTGTTTGCTCCTTAGCATTTCCGTCAACTCATGACAAATGCTGCATGACATTACCAACTCGCTCTGAGCTTTTGAACCCTCCTCCCCCCCCCCAAAAAACACCCAGAAAAACCCCATCTGACTCAGGCTGTTTTTCTATTTGCTGCATTAGAGCTCTATACATCCTTCTCAAAACCATTATTTGCAAGCTGCAGCCCATCTCTGCTGCTACAGAGTAGAGCTGTACACATAATATTTGCAGACAGAGAGAAACTACCTAGTGAGATTTCTTCTTTCTGCAAAGGAGAATGGGAAACAATAAATCACTTTTTGCCAGTGTAGTTTTGTGTATTTGCATAAGAAGGATCCTTTAGTGAAAACTGTTTGATTTGTGAACACCAAAGCAGTGTTTCACATTGTGGGAATGCACATTTGCATATACGTGCTTACATGCATCAATAGTGAATTTTTAATTTGGGTTTTCCTCAAAGCAACACCTCATGAACACAGCTGTAAGGGAGCAGGAAAAAAAAATACCATGTGCCTTCTGTGAAGAATCAGGCTACGCACTACAGCCTGGATTTCAGATTTTGTGTAGCAAGCCACAGAATAAGCCAAGTGTGCAAAAAATATGGTGCTGAGTATTCTGAATAATCAGTGAAGGATCACAGGCTGCATGGAGACATTCCACAAACAGCAAGAGTGGGAATTCCTAGCTACCTGTTATGCATCATTCACTCAGCTTTAGTCATGGCCATTACATGTGTTCTGTCCACATCCCCTCATCCCTCCACTCTCCAAATCTCCAGGAAGCTTCTGGCTCCCTCTCTGTAACCCCCATCCTTCCCCCCACACACACACTTTGAAGATCCCTGGGGCACATGAAACCATTGCAGTCCTGCCAGCATGTGCAGGTCAGAGTCCGGGCTGAATCCCAGCACCATCTGGTTCAAATCATTTGCGTACGGGTCACTCATTGCTTCCAGCCTGAAAAGCATTTGGCTACATCACCTAGAATGTTGTTACATTAACCTGGGAGTCACCACTTAAAAGAATTGTTTGCAGCACGAATCCCATCAAGCACAGAACAACTGCTGGTCTCAGAAAGAAGTGGTGTACTGCTGGCTCATTAATGAGTCCCTGGAACCATGATTCCAGCTCATTAATCCAAGGCCTTTACTGGCATGAAAACTATTGGTTTCGATAGAAATTATCCCTCCCCTCCAGAAGACCTAGCAATAGTTACTGGGGCTCTGGTGACACTGCACTGGGGCGGGCGGGGGGAGGGGATGTTCCTCCAGAACAGTCTAAGCCAGTGGTTCTCAATCTATTACCATTTTGGGCCGCAGATGCAGCTCTCTGCGTATTACGTGGGCTGCATCCACACAATAGATACACGACCGGTATGGCCCAGAGGACGTCCCATGTGCCAAAGCTGTGCACTGATTGGGCTGCAAGAGGCCCACGGGATGAGACCCACTGGTCTAAGCTGAGCTCCCCATGAAAATTACAAAAATGCTTTTAATCGGAAAGTAGGCAAATCAGATTAGAAAGAGTCCTTGTCGGAGTCATGTGATAGCCCCAGCTGCCTTCAGCAGGATTAAAAACACATCTTACACTGGTTTTCACAACCTAGGCATAAATCCTGAAGGTCTTTTAGGCAAGGTCGGGCTTTGGCAGGGGCCACAGATGTTAATGCTCCCCTTGGAGGATGTTGCTTAGAGCACAGGGGTAAGCCCAAAAGATTTTGCCAACATTCAGACCAGAGTGCCCATATGTGGCACCAAACCTCAGCTATGGGGTGGGCAGCCCAGAGCCTTCGCTTTAAGCTGTGCCAGATGCTACAACTGCACTTAGGAAAAAAAGTATTTTCTTGCACATTATTGCCCTGTGAGCTTAAAAGTCACCCTATGCAATGCTACACTATGCATAAGCTCCAAGGACCTGGTCCTTTGAGACCTCGGTCTCATATGCAAAGTGAATTTCTGCACTGTCTGTCAATGCGAAGACTCCCAGAGTCATTACAAGCGTAGGAAACGGATACACCACTACACTGTATGTGAAGGTATAAAAGTTACAGTAGAACCTCAGAGTTACAAACTGATTGGTCAACCACACACCGCATTTGGAACTGGAAGTAAGCAATCAGGCAGCAGCAAATACAGTATCATGTTAAATGTAAACTACTAAAAAAAATAAAGTTTTTAAAAAAAAGATTTGACAAGGTAAGGAAACTGTTTCTGTGCTTGTTTCATTTAAATTAATGATGGTCAAAAGCAGCATTTTTCTTCCGCATAGTGAAGTTTCAAAGCTGTATTGTCACTGTTGAATTGTAAACTTTTGAAAGAACCACCATAACGTTTTGTTCAGAGTTGTAATTCTGAAATGTTTATAAACCACCTCCATTCCTGAGTTGTTCATAACTCTGAGGTTCTGCTGTATTTCACCCACTACTGAAATGCAGCCACTTCTGGTATGGTATGCAACAGGCAAGAAAGAACAGGAAATAAAGAATCGCATGGTGTCTACTTGAAATTGCAGGGGGAATTACCTGGGTTATAACTTGGCCAGGAGAATCACAGAAATGTAGGGCTGGAAGGGATCTTGAGCAATCATCGAGTCCAGCCCCCTAGGGTAAACTCCTTCATTTGACATGTCATCCCAAACAATAGCACCTCTAGCAGCACAGATCCCCCAGATCGTGCTGGGGCATTGGGCTCAGCACGGATACAGAGGGAAGAGTGCCACATAGATGATGATGTGGGTCAGATATTCAAAAAAGCCTGACTTTAGGAGCCCTCGTCCTATTTCCAAAAATGACTTAGGAGGCTAAATATCATGGATGTCAATGGGACCAAAAGTTCCATTTTCAAGAGTGACTTAGGAGCTTCTGAAGTTTCCACCCACATGACATGCCTTGTATTACATCAGCGCACAAACTGAAATGAGCTAAACACACATTATGAAAATAGCTCTGGAAAACAAATGATTTTGTGTTTTCCACTGAGCAGCTTCCAGTGGTTTTGCCATTAGGAACAATAAAATGATTTTTTTTTTTTTTTAAGGAGTAGGCAGGTCCAAGACACCCCCGGGACCATGCATTGTGCAGACTCAAAGATAGGCAGAGGCTAACTAATAGAGGTCAATAGAACTGAATTTATCACAAACTTTTTCAAAATTGGCAGCACTTAACAGTATTATTTAATCACGGAGATTTCACAGTGCTGCATTCCCTGCAGCGTCTTTCCGATTCACAGCCACACACAACCCAGTGATTTCATCTACTGCTCTGTCTCCCTTGCCAAGTAATTGTGATGAGTGATTATATTGGCAAGGTTTATCCTGGCAAGGTTTTATAACTCCGGGGTACTGGATGTGACCAGCGTTCTCAGAGTGACAAGAGGGC
>NW_020664404.1:14012497-14026625 GCF_002925995.2 Terrapene triunguis
GTTGGGCCATGTCAGGGGTCCTACATGCAGGGATCCTCACAGAATTCTTCTCCCCTGCAGATCCTCCTGGCTATTCTCTCAGCGGTAGGGTGACCAGATGTCCCGATTTTATAGGGACAGTCCCGATTTTTGGGTCTTTTTCTTATATAGGCTCCTATTACCCCCCACCCCCTGTCCCGATTTTTCACATTTGCTGTCTGGTCACCCTACTCAGCGGGGATGAGCTGGGCCTTAATAATTTAAATGGTCCAAGTACAAAAACAGAAGTCTGGGTCTGGTCTTGCACTTGAAGTCTAGATATCCAGCCAACACAAACCCCGGAGCTTGGTCACAACAGCAAACCCCAGGGCTCCATAGCTGAAAGACCATTTATGCACAAATGGATGAGTGGGACTTTCAGGAAGCGCTAGAAGAGTTAAGGGCCTCTCAGCATTTCCATTACAAGCCTGAGGGTACAATCTATAACGTAGCCATGAAAACTGGCTTCATGCTGACACTTCCCAACCATACAAGATTTTTTAAAACACAAGTTTTCAAAATGAAAATGCACTGTCAACTCAGCTGTTTCTAAGCTACAGGCCTGCCCAGAACTCCTGACAAAATGCAGGTTCCACAGCCCAGGCCCCTCTGCCTCAGTACTACCCCAGAGCAGCGGGTGGGGTGGGAAAGGAGGCTGTCTGCCCCACATGCTCCATTTGCCCTTTTCTGAATGTCTCCTCTAGACTCACGGATCCCTTCACATACACTTTCCCCACTGCCAGCCTCCATCACCACCAGCTCTAATCTCAATGGGGACTTTCTGCAGCTTCTCTGTGCTGAATCCTGCACCTGTTGTGCTCGTGCCCGCTTTCTCACACACGTGCAAATGCAACCCCATCACTCCAGTTCCTGTATGAGTGCAGTGGGCCTTCACTCCAGAGTCCTACTCAAACTGACCCATTTCTAAAACCCTCCATGATTTGCTCCAGCGTACCTAATGGAATCCAACTCTTCTCTACCCTCACTAGTCCCCTTGTCCACGCAACCCTGGGGCTAGGCATGCTGGAAAGGAAAGAAAAAGCCATTAACGTTCTCAGTAGACGGGAGATTCTGGTTGTCTCCTGAAATGCCCTTGACATTCATTTTTGATTGTAGATCATTAATATTTACATCAATAATAAGGGGAACAGGGATATTGACTGACTATTTTTATGACTCAGTTACTGTATCAATTATAAATTAACGTATTTTTTTCCTCAAGTAAAGTACCATACGAGGGCTAAGATCGAAAGGCAGGTTCCATGTAGAGTCATCATCAAGCACTTGCCCCATGTCTGCTCCAGTGGAGGAATTGGGGACCAAGACACCATCCTATCATTTGGGTAGTATGAACAAGGAGCACCCCCCTTCACACCTGTGTCTCATGGATAGATAGGAAGCACAAAGAACACTCTCTACCCCTCCAAGCTGGTACAGCGCCTCATCCTTTTCCACAGCTGCTCTGTTTGTAGATAGCAATCAATCTGTGACCCATTGTCTTTAATGCTGCTAGGTTGATGGCTTCTCAATCTGCCCTGGTCTTAAACTGTTGAGCAAAAATCTCCCTGTTTCTGATGAAGGTGATGAGGAAGGAGTGGTGGTTACCAACCTAGAGAGAATGCCGAAGTGGCAAAGTTGGCTAGATAAGTTTGCTAGGCACACATGGGAGGTTCAAATAGAACTGCCCAGGAAGAAACAAAGAGCCAACTTACCAATGCTAGGACACGGGGCAGCATGGCCATCTTCTGACTCAGTACAGCACAGCAGAAGTATCATCCCAGGAAACGCTTCCTCAATTTGAATATGGTATGAAGGTATCGCTTTCTGGGCACAGCAGCAGCAGGGCACCTGCCTTGCCCCTCTGCAGCATCATCTGGGAAGGTATCAGAATTATGCACTAGGAAAAGCTGGTGCCAGGGGCACATTACACACTGAATAAGTATTGCCTCCTCCTTTAGTAGCTGGACCCCAGGGGGGATAAGAGCCTGGAACTGTTGCCAGCTAATGGAGTGAATCCTTTAGCACATGTGGCAGTGACCTGTGTATTTGGTGCTGAGCTGCAGCCCACAGCACAGGGCTTTTGTTACAGACACCACCCAGCACTTGCATTGTGGCTTCCCAGAGTGACCTCTGTGCATCTCGGGGAGAAGGATTCAATGGTTGGAACTAGTGTTGGTTGACTTGGAGACGTGTTCCTAAGGGCCAGGATGATACGTTCCAATCTTCTGCCCTCGCAGTTCTGTGAGGGCACCGAGAGTCCTGTGCATGCGAATGTGGCCAGGAAGAACAGTCAGGAGGCTGTGATGGGAGGGCATTAGGACCGGGGCTAGGAGAAGATGATGCTTGGCGTTGGTATTGGGTCCCTTCATCACAACAACGGGGTGCATTAGGGAAGGAGCGGTACAGACCTGTTTACCCTGGGTCTCCAGTCATGCCTTAGCAATTTCTAGTTGCAATCCCCATAAAATGGGCTGAGCCTGGGACTGGGTGTTGGAAAAATTTTAAAGTGTAAAATGAATCATTCCAATAAAATAAACAAGGTACAATAATGGTGTGACAGAGTCCACCCCTGTATCCACACCCTACACACTATTGTAATGATCTTTGTACAAAAGTATGCCTTGTAAGAGATCATTTGAGAGCTCAATTTGCTGGTCAGTATTGTCTTGATAAAATGTGTAGCAACACTGCATGTAAAGTTAAGATTTTCCTTGTAACCATTTCTGACATGCCTCATTACTTCAGCAAGGCATGGTAAGGCACCATGGTTTCAGGGCAGGGGTGACACAGCTGCTCACTAGTCTGGATTATACCACAGTATGTCACAAATAGACATGTTATAAAAACCTCAACAGAATAGAACAGAAAGCAGTCACCCTTCTGATACAATTGAGAGAACCAAATATGGAGTCAAATATAGTAAAAATCTTAAGTGAACCAAACATACCGCAGAATCATTATAGATAGAGATTCCATGCTTGAATAATAAAAGGAGTATAGCAGCAAGAATATACTACCAGCCACCTGACCAGGACAGTGATGATTGTGAAATGCTCAGGGAGATTAGAGAGGGTTAAAAAACCCACCCACCACACACACAAAAAACAACCCCACACAAGAAAACCCAATAATGGGGGATTTCAGGTATCCCTATGTTGATTGGGAACACATCACCTCAGGACGGAATGCAGAAATACATTTTCTAGACACCACTAGTGACAGTTTCTTGGAGCAACTAGCCCTGGAAGGCACAAGAGGAAAGGCAAGTCTTGATTCAGTCCTAAGTGGTTCACAGGATCTGGTACAAAGGTGAACACGGCTGAACTGCTTGGCATATTTGATTAGCATGAAGAATCCTGTACAGCGGGCGGCTTTCTAATATATTCCCTGTATGAAAGTTTATACAGAATATTTAGCATTGACGTTATGGACTGTTACTTCCCAATGTTAGTTACTTAGAATGCAGAGAACAATACCCTGGTGTTCTATTAGCCGAGAGGAAAGCCACTGAGTATCACTCTTAGCATTGTAAATATTTCTTAAGACCACATCTTATTAAATAGGCTATTTGTTCTTTATATTAAAAACACATCAACTGATTATTAAAAACATATATTGATGTCTACCAGGTGCGGAATGGCTCCAGGGCTTTATGTAGCTAAACTTTCCACAGCAAGCTCTGTCTGGAGTGCTTTGAGGCCTTTCCAAATGAACCTCCTGAGACAGGTGTACCGATGTTGATATGCAAAGTGAAACTGGATATCCAGATTTCCCTCCGCCCCCTCACATTTAAAAAAAACACACATAAAAGTATGACTTCATTTTCCACCTAGAATATACTGAAGCCACTGGCTAAAAAGGTGGAGACAGGCAGACATGAAAGGCTGGTAGTGCTGTGCCCATCCCCACTGGTAGTATGACATTGCTCTCTGAAGGCCACTTATCACCTTCACTCCTTTCCCTTTTCCACTTCCCTGGCACTTTTCATCTGAGAATCTCAGAGTTTTACAAACAAACACTCCTTAGACTGAGCTCTCCAGAGCTGGGACAGTCTGCTGTGTTACTGTTCTGAACTATGCCCAGGAAAACGGCATCTTCCTCTTTGACTGGAGTTCCTTGGCATTATAATAAATAGTATCTCACAACCCTCCTCCTGGGAGTTGGAGAGTAATTGCATCCCCATTTTACAGACAGGAAAACGGACCGAAGTTATGGGATTTGGCCAGCTTCATCTAGTACGTTGCAGGCAGAACTAGGAATAAAACACAAGGCCTCACTCCCAAACTGTGCTCTAACTAGTGTAGGTCAAAAAATTTCCATTATAATGATTTTTGATGGAAGATTGCATTTTTGAACAAAATGCAATCAAAAAGGCTAAGTTTTCACAAATGTTGGTGTTTTCATCAAAAGACAGAACCCCAAACTTTTCTACACTTGGGGTTTTTTGTCCACAAAAAAAGTAACTAGTTTTAACTAGCTATGTTCCCCCATTCTTTGTGCTGCTTCTACAAAGAAAATTAGCATTTAAGAGAAGAAACCCCTTGATGGTGCCCAGTAGCAAAGCAACTGGTTTTGTCCATGATTACCTACGGTTCTGTCTCATTGAGGATTACAGCGTGTACATTACGGATCTGAAATTGAATAGTGATACATCTTCAGGCTCGGTGAACTGAAAACTTAACTTCTCTCATAACCTGGTGGAAGCATAACGCAAGCTGCACTCTGCTACCACTAAGGTTGAATGGTGCCTGTAAAAATCTACGTGGCAAATATGTACAAGAATGGGTGAGAGTCCAGGTTTGCTCCATCAAGGGAGAAGGTTGCATTTACCTTGTCAGTGTGTGAGACACATACAGACAGTGTTTGCATGCATGGGGTGGAATCATGGCTGAGCCACGCTGAGAACGTACCCACTGGTTTCAGGCAGGTTTGTACCCTGCATGGCTCCCCTGTGCCTCCGCTGCTGCTATCTGTGCTACTGTGGCTACACCATTATTTATTCTTGCACTAGCTCTCATCAAGTTAGTACAAGCATGTGTACACAAACAGGGAAGATCAGCCTGTGTGTGTTTAATCCCTCTCTGTGCTAAGGAGTTGTGTTAATAACAACCCTAAAAGTTTCATAACGTTTTTATGCTATGTATGTTTGCCAAAACAATTTTTGAATTGCTTATCATTTTAATACCAGATTTACTAGTATTTAACCCTCATTGAAGTCTTTTCTGAATCGTCGAAATGCAGCCTTTTTGCACTATATTCTTATGCACTTTAAAAAGCTTAAAATGTCTGAGTTAGAAGGAAAGTATCTGAGTGACGTATTCTTGTACTGTCCAAAAAGAAATTACCCTTCTGCTGAGACCAAACGTAGAAAGTTTTAGTCCAAAAGGGAGTGTTTTGAGAAAGCTATGGAGTTATGAGTGAGTGAAAACAGAGGACAGTAATGGAAGTTGAGTGGCAACCATTTCTCCTTGGGCATTAAGTCTTGTGAAATGACAGATTTTTGGGACAGCGTGTCCTTCCCATACAACCTCAGCATGAAATCGAGTTGGAGTGACAGTTAAAATGCAAAGATAATCACGTTCGATAAGAAATCATAGCACACCTTCTGTCACAGTTACTAGCACCTCAGCCACTGAAGCTGTCTCATGTAAAAGCAGGAGGGGTGTGTTAACTTGAACCAGGAAAGAACACAAGACAAATAGTATGCATCTTCTATCCACCTAAATAAATGTTAGTTCATTAAAATGGCAAGAGGGACCCAGTGACAAAGCCAGAATACTAAATCCTCAGCAAGGTGAAAAGGTCCAAGTGTAAATGCTGTTGCCAAGAACAGGTTGTTCTGGAGTCTGTGTGCTGGGGTTTTCCATTATTAATGGGTGGTAAACAGTGGTGTTTGTTGGCAAAGAATCAATTAGTGTTTGCTTCCTTAGCTCCCTTCTGCATTAGCCTCAATGTTTTTTATAGAAATGTTTTTTTGTTTTTTTAAAGGGCAAAAAAGTAAGCTGTATAGTTATTTATTTGGTGGGAAAGAAGCCAACATCCTCAGAATGGCTGTAATTGTGAAAGAGAAACAAGCGAATGTGATATTTAATTGTAGGAATCTATTGTCCTCTGCACTGCGCTATTGCCTGAGAGAGCGAGCATGTGCACGTGCATGGGCTGGGTATCGTCGGGGACCACAATCACACTGTCATGTTATCCATACCAGGGGCTGGTGGGTTCCTAGGCACAACCACAAGGAGGGCAGTGAAATCAGAACACAGATTCTGGGGGTCACACTTGAGAATTGGTCATGTGACTTCCTTGCATATACACCTCTACCCCGATATAACGTGACCCGATGTAACATGAATTCGGATATAACGCGGTAAAGCAGTGCTCCAGGGGGGCGGGCTGCGCACTCCAGTGGATCAAAGAAAATTCGATATAACGTGGTTTCACCTATAACGCGGTAAGATTTTTTGGCTCCCGAGGACAGCGTTATATCAAGGTAGAGGTGTAGCTAGTCATTGAGAATGAGCAAACAAAGGCCAAAACCATTGTGTGAATGGCACACAGAGCCGGGAACCTTGTTAAGCACACTGGGAGCCCTGCTAGCCGGATAGGGCTCAAGGAGAAGAACTCTGGGAATTGAATTCTCCTCTCTGTTTTACTTTCTTCGTCTTATAAGACACTGTCTGACATTACAGCGCGTGCTTTGCCTCAGACCCATCCGCTGTCCCTCTGGGAGCATCTTCTCGGTACCAGTCCCTGGGCCTCCACTTTGCTCAAAGGGGGGTCTTGTTGCTCCACTACTCCATTACTGGGCCCAGGGGGTCAGCATCTGTTTCTTGCTGTGGCTCCTGCAACAGGTCCGAAGGAGCTCGGACTCTGTAGGAGACTTCCCTTCCTGGGAACTATGCAATCAGCAGACACACACAACAGCCTTTTCTAAACAAGTCAGCATCTATTAGTCAGCAGGAATATAGCGTATAGCAGGGGTGGGCAAACTTTTCAGCCTGAGGGCTACATCTGGGTATGGAAATTATATGGCGGGCTACGAATGCTCATGAAATTGGGTGTTGGGTGTGAGCTCCGGCTAGGGGTGCGGGCTCTGGGGTATTGCCAGAAGTGAGGACTTCAGGGTGCGGGAGGGGGCTCCAAGCTGGGGCAGGGGGTTGGGATGCAGGAGGGGAATGAGGGCTCCGTCTGGAAGTGTTGGCTCTGGGGTGGGGCTGGGGATGAGGGGTTGCAGGTGGAGGAGGGTGCTCCGGGCTGGGGCAGGGGGTTGGGACATGGGAGGGGGCAGGGGTGCAGGCTCTGGGCAGTGCTTACCTCAAGCAGCTCCCAGAAGCAGCGGCATGTCCCCCCCTCCGGCTCTACGTGGAGGCGTGTCCAGGTGGCTCTGCACGCTGCCCTGTCTGCAGGTGCCGCCCTTGCAGCTCCCATTGGCCATGGTTCCTGGCCAATGGGAACTGGGGGGGCAATGCTTGGGGTGGGGGCAGTGTGCGGAGCCCCCTGGCTGCCCTTACGTGTAGGGGGCGGAGGGGAGACATGCTGTTGCTTCTGAGAGCCACGTTGAGGGAGGCAAGCCCCTGACCCCGCTCCCTGGCTGGAGCAATAGAGCAGGGCAAGCCCCAGACCCTGCTCCCCAGCGGGAGCTCGAGGGTTGGATTAAAACGTCTGGAGGGCCGGATGCGGCCCCCAGGCCATAGTTTGCCCACCCCTGGCGTATAGGGATATGGGGCTATGATGGTAAAGAAAAGCCTAGACAACTGTCACCTATCCAGTCAGTTCCCCTTGCTTGTTTAGGAGATTCCATCTTACTCCTGGCCTGGAAGACAGACTGCAAGCCTGCAGCCAGTCTTCCTGGCCCTGGCTAATGGTCCTGGATTGGAATATCCTCTCCCACTGGGACAGCAATTTTCTTATACAAGCCCCATAACACTTGTGTCCATTGTTTCAATTCCCAGTCACACTGTGGCCCCTTCCACTGTACTGCCCCCCCACCTCAGTTCAGATTGGGGGGGGGATGGATTGTGATGGGTAATCACCCATCCATATTCCAAAACATCCTCTTGGCCAGCAGTCATTCCAAGTTAATGATCCGGTCATTGGTCTCCATTGTCAATAGTTATCTTGGAGATACATGTTGACAGTCCTTGATAGCTCATTCATACCAATCTTGACATTCCCCATTCCCAGTGAGTGTCTCTGGATCCAATAGGTGGCAATGTGTAAAGTAGGCAGGTAAACTGAGTCACACTCAATTTTCATAACCACAGTGCAAAAGTTTCCTCACATTTGTCACACAATCGGCACTTTGTTGGCAGGTAAGTGATGGGCTGCAGATTTTATTCTGTGTTTCTTTCTGCTTCACGAGCATCCCACACTAAACCCTGGGTCCTTCAGTAGAAAGTGCATGTGCGCACTCCAACACAGCAGAGTTATACAGCAACCCCACAGAAGAAAACAAGAGGGAAGCAATTACTCCTCTATAATTGATTGAAATCCGCCCTGGGCTAGTGTGACTGAGCCAAAGTGATATTGAACCATAAACTCTGCTTACAGCCATACACACCAATTACCCAGAACTTGTGTGGGGGCCACTGCCCGTGCCAGCCCAGCTGGAAGAAAACACTGCACTGGATATAGTGCTGGCATGTCATGGCAAATACAAAGGCTCTATTTGGGCAAGTGACTGGAAGTTTAAGGCTGTGCCCCCCTTGGAAATGACAGACCTCGGTAATCCATGGGATCTGGGACATTGAATTCATTTCCCTCACAGGGACAAATCAAATAGAAGTTCATTTCGTTACTGGCCAGGGAGCCCGCAGATATGGATCTTTCTGGGTCCATTTCTTTTTCCTGTTATGCTCAAATCCGTGTTTGTGACCCCTAGAATGGAACCACTTCCAGGATCCCAGGCAACTTGTGCACTTCTAAGGAGAACCTTCTAAGAAAGCTTAAAGAAAAAGAGAGACAAGGACATTAAATAGAGTGGAAGGGTGTATGTAGTAGGGTTCTGCCAGGGCTGTGGTACTATGCAATATTTTTATTAATGACTTGATAATGGAATGGAGACTATGCTTATAAAATTTGCAGATGACACCAAGCTGGGAGGGGTTGCAAGTGCTTTGGAGGACAGGGTTAGAATTCAAAATGACCTAGACAAATTAGATAATTGGTCTGAAATCAACAAGGTGAAATTCAGTAAGGACAAGTGCAAAGTACTACACTTGGGAAGGGGGGTGGAAATCAAATGCACAACTAGAAGCTGGTTGGTTGGGTGGTAGTAGTGCTGAAAGATCTAGGGGTTATAGTGGATCACAAATTGAATCAGAGTAAATCTGATGCAGTTGCTAAAAACAAACTATATATTCTGAGATGTATTAACAGGAATGTCATATGTAAGTTATGGGAGATAATTGTCCTGCTCTGCTCAGCAATGGCGAGGCTGCAGCTGGATTACTGTATCCAATTCTGGGTGCCCAGCTTTAGGAGAGATTTGGATAAATTGGAGAGTCCAGAGGAGAGCAATAAAAATGATAAAAGTTTAGAAAACCTGACCTGTGAGGAAAGGTTTAAAAAAAAAAAAAGGGGGGGGGGGGCCTGTTTAGTCTTGAGAAAAGCTGTCTGAAGGGGTACTAGGGTTGCCAATTTTCATTGGATGTATTCTGGTGGGAGAAATCACCGTGTGGGGGCTGCTTCCAGTTGGCATGAGCAGAAGGACACTCAGTCCTACCCAGCTGTACTGTGCTGATCCCAAGGGCTCTCCCAGGTTTAGAAGCTTTAGCCCACCCTGAAAAGAAACGCTCAGTGCCGGACATGCCCGTTTTGTTTCAGAGAAGAGACTTCCAGGCATTTTGGAACATGCTTTCTGTTTTGGCACAAGAGCAAGGACGCCGTGTTATATTATAAAACTGGGATTTATGAGGATCGGAGCCCAGAGTGGTTGGGGCAAGTCTATCAATCCCAAGTAAAGTGGACAAAGATGACAAATCCTGGGGGAGATGGCTTCTGACCCACCTGGCATGTTAGTTCATTGGCCTAGTAGATACATCGGGGAAATGGAAGTCACGAGGAACCTCTTGGTTCCAATTCCAGCTCTGCCACTGCCCGATCTGTATCAGGTCAAGTGACTGCTCTGTGCCTCAGTTTCCCCATCTGTAGCATGGGATAGGATACTGCACTCCTTCACTTGTGTGTTGGGAAGTTTTAATTTATTCATATTTGTAAAACACTGACCCCTTCAAATGGAAAGTCATCTCATTATTGTCATCATCCTAGGATTCATACTGCACGTGTATTTCTACAGCTGTTGGAGTCTAGGAATGCCCTACAGGGTTAATTCTCTAGCTTTACCTCATTTTAAATGTTGTGAGCAATTAATTGACTGTCAGCTGGTCTGTGATAATGGGTGAGCCTCTCTGCAGATAACAGGCTTCTATAGACGTGCACTGACTGCCCAACATATCCTTTGAGCGCTAGAGTTCACTGTTACAAGTATAGTTGTTGAGTCCTAAGCAAGAAGTGGAGGGGAAAAGCCAAAGCTAGGTTATTTGACGTATGAAACCAGCAAGTCTTTAGTAATGACAGCATGACATCTGTGTGACTTTGCCTCCTTTGCTGTTTTCAGAGCTCGCAAGTGCTTACTATTAGGCCACCATATGGCAACGTTGACAGGAGACTAGTTTTAAGGAAGAGCTGATTTGTGATTTCTAGGAGATTGATTCATTCTCTGTGCAAATGATTTAATAGTTTGGTTTAGGGAACTCTCAAGGTCACATCAGCACAGGCTGGAATATTTCACAGCCTTTGCTGATTAATAGTGTCCTGCTCATCAACCGTGCTTCACTGTCCAATGGGCACAATCAGCTGAAAAGCCATCCTTTAGCCCTGTCCTGACTGAGTAAATATAGACGGCCTCTCCCCCATGAGAGCTGCTCTCTGCTAGATTTCTAACCACCCTTCCTGCCAGTACTGTATACAGAAGGACTGGGTGGTTAACTTCAATTGGGTGTTTATGGGATAAGTCACAGGAGCCTAATGCAATACTCCTCTACAGATTCTACTTGAGGGCCCCAGTCCTACACCTCGCTTGGCACAGATGCGCCGCTATGCCATGAAGGAGCTGCACTGGTGTAATGACACAAATCCAGCCACACAGAACTCACCGCAGGATCTGGGCCGGGCTTTTGTGCAGGTCTTTGCAGTTCAGCATCTGGGAGAAGAATACTGAGTCAATGGTAATGAACATTTCTGAGGTTTCACTTTGGGGCTGTTTTATCAATATCACCTACGAGCTGAGAGTTCCCTTTAACGCACTAAGCCATGAACAATTACAAATCTCTATCGAGAAGTGAAGGCACGTATGACAAATTGTGGTGATTTAGAGGTACAATCTCAGCTGGCAAAGGCCAGGCCTCTCCGATTGTGGGTGCAGTTTACACGTGTGGAATGAGCTTCAAGCACAGATCTGAGCAGTCTGGGCCTCTAATTACCTTCAACTAAAGACCCAAAGATCAGGATGCAAATGCCACGGGTGAGAGAGACGCCCCGGGGACTGCTTACTCCAAAACATGGCAAAAACCAAGAGCACCACACACATTGTTGGCTGCACATTTTGCACGACCACACAGAGGTGGCAATATATCTGTACAGATCCCACACTAGGGCCCAATCCTGCCATTTGTTCTGCACAGGTGTGCCTCTGTGTACAGAAGCTGTTCATCTTGTATGCCTTCGGAATGTGAAATAAAGAAAGGGGAAAGTTACACAAGTGCTGTAAACAGTTATATTTTCTACATCCACCGGTACAAATAGTAACTTACTTGATTGGCATAAGTGCATGTTACTGTATAAACAGAAAAGAGAATTAAGGCTATTTGGCTGGCAGCACCAGAACTGTGACCCCAGCGCTGCCTTCACTTCAGAAGCAGAGAAAGATGGAGGAGGATGCCTTTTTGAACTAGATTTTCACTTTTTCTGCTCTTCAGGATGGAAATACTCGCAAAAAAGCCTTAAAAATCATTCTAATACCAGCTAAAGAAACACACCAACAGGGAGATTTTCAAAGGTATGAGGGGCTTGACTGCCCATCATAATGGCTCCTCCACCAACTCCCTCCCCTAGCTCAAGGGCATGACCAGAACACAGGAGGCATGACCATGGGTTCCTTATGCTCAGGTGCTCCCTGGTTGTCAAATTGGCCTCTTGAGGCTGTTGGCAGGCTCTGGGGCTAGTCTGATTAAAGCAGAGGGATCAGCCTAACATAGCCTACCGTGGATCAAAGGATTGCAAAGGCCACTTTCTTCCCATGCTGTGCTATGTACAACTATCACACAGCAGAGGCTCATATGGGGAATTTGAACACCTGTAGAACTCAGGACAAGCTTCCCCTCACTTAGCATGTTGCATCTTACTGTAGAGGCTGCTCCTATTCCAGGATAACAGCCTACCACTGCTACCAGCTAAGGATTGCTCTGTTAGCTCAAGTAGTAAAGGACTGCATTTAAGGTACTAGGCTCTGATCCCATTGGGGGGGGTTGGCATTACACGCCATACATGATAATTGCAGGTTATCTTGTATGTGTGTCGTCTTGTGTCAAAGGGGTGGGATGCAACTTCATAATATTGTCTCTTCAACATTACCGCTGAATATGCCAATGTGATAATGGGCAGGTTGCCAAACTTCTCAATTATGTAGAAGATTGTCTCAAGTAATCACCCATAACCAACCTGTAAGGGGTTTTTGCTTAGATGGAGGCAGTCTCCACCTCCGGCAGTGAGGAACAGATAAAATATTGTCCCAACTAAGAGACAGAGTTATTTGAAATACTGTTGTATCTCCTGACAAAATAAGGGCTTTTTGCAAGAATTCAGTGTGTACTCACAAAACCTCACTGTTGTAAAATATTCAATTTAAACTCACCCAGTTACTTACATTTTCTATGCTAACAACTATGATTATATAAATGCATTTTAATCCTGGAGCAAAACATACATCCTACGTCTTTGCTTTGTGCTATTACTCCAGCCGCTTTCTTTATAACGAATATTCATGGGTTTTTATTGGGTTTTCTTTTTTGTATTTAATCTTCTATTCCTCTTTGTCCCATACAGTACATAGAAGGCAGTTTCAGGAGCTGCAGACTGTGATTTAAGATCAGCCACAGTGAGTCTATTCTTATGGAACTGATGTGATTGAAAGCCCATAATTCACCACACTGGGTGTCTCTGCTCATGGAGTTGTAAGCAGTTCTTTCTTAGAGTCTTGTCACTTTTAATATTTATGTATTAGATACATGAACAATGCCTACCCTGGCTTTCAGCTCACTCCCCTGCTGCAGGCAACTTGCACAGCAAGTGAGATTTTGGGGTAGAAGGTTAACAGTGACCTCCTTTATATTCTTAGCCAGTGTGCTCTGAGTGGAACATGGGGTAATGCTGACCAATAGCTGCTTCTTTCCAGTACAATAACTGGGATCCTGTTGGTAATCTTGGCTGCCCCTTCACTAAGTCTCCCTTCCCCTGGGCTGATCACTCCCGAAGGGAAACAGCACTGCCTGCTTTGTTCACAGCATGGAATTAAGAAAAGAGAAACACCTTTGTTCCATCTCCATATGTGCATTATTAACTATGTTCTTTGGTCTCCGGGTAGGAGAGCATGTTTAAAATTTACTTACTCTCGTCTAAAGAGTGGAGTAGGTTTAGAGAGCTAGGACAAACAGTGGAAGTGCTAATTTGCTCCACCTCCTCCAAGCCCTTGCTAGCCCAGAGACTCTGCTTTTCCCCTCACTCCTTTTCTACCAGAGAAATACAATAGCACTCAGAAGACTCACGATGGTGCTGGCACTAACACGCTCTTCCCCCACCCCCACTTCTGTATTCCCTCCTTTCATCTCTTCTTCTGGTTCCCTATCATTTTTTTGCTGAGCAGCGTAGCAAGGAAGTTTATATAGGAGGAGGGAAGGCCAGCCAGTGTATATCAGCTAACCCTCCAGGCCTCTGGGCCTGATTACAGGACTGGGAGCTCCATAGCCCTAATCGCAGCTCTGATTCTGTCTGTACTAGGGTTACCATATTTCAGCAAGCAAAAAAGAGGACAGGAGGAGCCCCACCCTAGCCC
>NW_020664404.1:14046625-14064366 GCF_002925995.2 Terrapene triunguis
TAAAGCGAAAGCAGCATCAGTTAGTGAAGAGGTCAAAGCACTGAAGAGACTGACTTCTTCATGACAACACACTGTGCTAGCACCTCCTTCCTTCTATGATATGAGGGAATGAGGCTTGTTTGTGACTTAGATGTTGAGGTTTTCACACCAGGTGGAGCCCTGCGTTAGTACACTGAGGCTTTCCCAATTATTACTCCTACCTGAACACCCAGGAGAGAGATTCATCTAAGGTCTACTTGCTGTTAAATCGTATTTTCCTCCACCAGCCATTTCCCCATCTAATATAAACAAAGTGATGAAAGAAAAATCAGTTCCAGAAAGACTGTAATTAAGAAGTACTTGTAACTTATTTCGTCTGTCCATTTCATAGGCAGTATACATTCTGCAGCTATCGAACAGTGCATGCATTTCAGGCAAAGAACTGAATACCCCCTCTGCATAGGTAATGACAGCTGTGTATGAGCAGTGTGATGATGGAAATGTTTGTGCCCAGCTGCAATCAAGAGTTATTTGAGCAAAGCTATTGTGCTCTCTTGCAGTCAGTCTTTGATTTTACTCACCTCACTCCAGGAGAAGAGAGGACTTTTTAAAAGCATTTGTGCTAATTATAAACAAGCAAGGTCAAGTATCTCTCTCCCTCTCCTTTATTAGCTTTTAACAAAACTAAATACAGGCCATTTGTAAAGGGTGAGATTTTCAAAGTGGACAAAGGCATTTAGAGACAACTCACTAAATTTTAAAGTGAATTGTGTCTAAATCCCCTAGTCAACTTTGAATATCTCAGCTAAAAAGTCTGTGATTTGAAGGGGATGGTCCCCCTGACCTTTCAATTTCTATTTTTATTTACTGAGACATGAATGTAGCCACTACTGACTTTTTTTTCTATTTGTCAAGCCAGTTACTCCAACTATTAATTGAAGGAACCTTAATAAATCTGTTTAAATGCTAAGTAAAAATAGTGGTAAATCCCCCCCCAAAATATTGGAGCTTTTCCATTAAGTAGAGCATTTTGCCACCAGATTTCATTTGAGTTATGCCATAGAACTTTATAATTCAGATAGCAACCTGACTTCTTTGCCTGGAAGGGGTCTATTTAGTCTTCATTGCTGGCAGGAGAAACTCTGCAGGATTCCACAGAGCAGCATCTATTATTGATCTTAATCCTAATTTAGGAGATAATCACCTCACTTCTCTCCCACAGTATTGAAAGAAAATGCTCATGTAAAAATGAAACTGGTGAGTTTTGACTTTTAATTTTTTTTGCAAGAGAAAGAAAAAATTTCCACTGGTACACATTAGCTTGTTTTCATCATAAGGGCAAAGCAGGTGGCAATATGGTGGGGTGTTTGCAATTCTGGGTGAGAGAATCCAAAAGCAAGAGATACAATAAAATATTACTGGCAAGAGATAAAGCTAAAGAGCTCCTTCCCCATATAATCACTTTTTTGAAGAGCATGAAGGAGAAGCTGCAACAGAAATCACTATGTGCCCTGTGCTTGGCTGTGGTTAGATCTAAGACTCCAAAGAGAAAGCAGAAGCTAAACCACCTTCCTAATCACAAAAAGTCTATGTTAGAAGTAGATTAAGACCTATTTCTTTCCCTTTGTAGCTCAGCTGGAGCCATAGGACCCATGCCCCTGAAATGCATGCCTTGCTTCAGCCCACGAACTAGATTAATAGATTCCAAGGCCAAGAAGGGACCATTGTGATCTAGATTTGGGAATAGGATTGCTTCTAGAGATGGAATCCTGGAGGTATGAGCACCTGCTTGACCTTGTAAGACAAGAAGACATTCATTTCAGCAAAGCCGGACAGTAGCATCTAGTAGATTTACTACTCATTATCGCCTCATGATTTAATAATAACCAATTGTTGAGCCTGAGTCTTACATTTGTCAAGAATAAGGTTTAGTACATGGTTTACAATGAAACTGACTCGATCTCACATATCCATTATCCAACGCCTCAGCCACTGTAAAAACCATTGTGTACTACTATCTTCCCCTTGAGAGAGGTATAAATCAGAGGTAGTGAGCAGCACCTAATGCATCCATTACTGGTTTTTTTGTTGATAAATTCACTATCACATAACAAATAAATAAAATTAACACTAGCATTTCAGTGCTATTAATAAAAAAATTAATGAAGTTAGCTTCTGAACTGCAGTTTTCCAGGTAATTACCCAAATGTAAATGTAAAATGCATGACAAGAACACCATGCTGCCTAGCACCTAAGTGCCAGGAGCAATACCTTATTTGTTTGTTTTATTAAGTTGTAGCCAGGTGGACAGAGATTAATGACCTGTACATGATTTAATTGCCTCTCTATCATACACACAAATCTGCAGGGCATTGTGGTGGCCTGTGGATTCAATTAAAAGTATCCCTGATCCTGTTTCCGGCTAATTTCCAGTAGCTGCAGGCCAGTGTCCTTGCAGTATCCATTTGCACTTTGCTGTGACTTCTCCTGGTAAAGGAACTGATGAATCACTGTTCACTTCGAAGGTGTGAAGCAGCCTTTAGTTGAGTGTGCACAGAAAGGAAATGTCAAAGCGTATTATTCAGGAGGCAGCAGAAAGCAAGGACAGAAGCAGCCCAAGGAGAATCACACTATTGCACATGCATAAAACAATCAGGAAAATTCCTCTCCAGAGAAGGTTTATTTTTACATTGGAATTCATAGGATCCCAAAGTCCTCAGAACCTTTTAAATGCAGATGCGTTTTATAGCTCATACAATCCACATTTGTTCTGCATTGTCTCTACCACCCTCTTGGAACTTGATAACATTTAGTTCAGTTCCTAAAAATGGGTTAGGTAATTAACTTGGGCTCCCTCTGCTGGCTGCATGACTTTGCCGCAGAAAAATTAAAAATACTGCAGGATATGGATTGTCAGTGGCTCCAGTTATTTTTGTTATCAATCTACCACCAAGTCAGTGAACAATAAACGCTTCCCCTGTGAATGAATAATCAATATCTACAAAGGGGCACCCGGATAAATGGCTTTTATCTTGGAAATTCAGATTTTTTCCTGAGCTGAACCCTCCTCCCTCCAAACCCTGTTTGCTCCCTGTAAGTGACACCCACATGCCCACTCTGCCAATGGGACCCAGGGCAGTGGCAGGTTGTAGGCAGAAATTAGTGAATGAATATTGCACACAGTTTGAAGGGATACCACCCCAGAACACCAAGGGACCAGCCTTGAAGGATTTAAAAATAGATGCTCCAAAACTCCTCGACAGGTATGATCCTGTTGAACTCATTTGCTTTCAATCATTGCTATGAACAGTGGATTATGTGATATAGGATAACTACTTAGGCCCAAATCTTTGCCTAAGAGCCATTGCTAGAAATGAGGGTGAGGCGCTCTCTCTGCCTGATCTCAATAAGCAGCAGTGGAGACCCTCCACGGAATCAAGTGTGTCCCAAGAGCGTAGGCCCCAATTCAGCAAAGCATTTAAGTTTGTGCTTAAGTCTCTCTCTGCTCGGCCCAGCGTGTGCTTAACTGCAAGAGTGTACCTCCCATGGGGCACAAGCACATGCTCAGTGCGGCTGAATCGGGGCCTGAATAGCAGCATGCCCCCCTCTCACCACAGTGGGCTGCACAGACAGGCGCTGGATGAGCTGCATGGGAGTGATCCCGATGCCCCTGCCCTCACTCCCATTTGGCACTAGGCCTCTCCATGCATGGGGAAGGGGCCGGGACTTGTGCCGTGGTCAAGTTCCCCAGTGCAACGTGAATACGTAACTGTCTCAAAGACAGGTCAGGCACTGGGGTCAAATTCAGCAAGTCTAACGGAGTCCGGAGGGAGTCTTAGTTAGGGTTACCATATTTCAACAATCAAAAAAGAGGACGGGAGGAGCCCCGCCCTAGCCCCGCCCCCGTCCTGCCCTAGCCCCGCCCCTGCCCCTTCCACTCCCTCCCACTTCCCGCCCTCCTTAGAACCCCCAACCCTCCCCCCCACTCCTTCTCCCCTGACTGCCCCCTCCTGGGACCCCTGCCCCTAACTGCCCCCCAGGACTCCACCCCCTATTTATGTACAGGCGTGACTACCTGCCCTTTCCTGGTTATTATACACGGCCAGTCCGAAACCACATCCAGTAGTTTAAAAAAAAAAATTAAACTAATAATTTAAATTGGAATTGGAATAAACCTCCCCGTTCCTTGTCCCCTAACTGCCCCCTCCTGAGATCCCCCCACCCTAACTGCCCCCCAGGACCCTACCCCCTACCTGTACCCTGACTGCCCAAAACCTTACACCCCCAACCCCCAGCCAGCCCCCCCCGAACTCCCCACCCATCCAACCCTGCTCCCTGTCTCTTGACTGCCCCCTCCAGAACCTCCCTGCCCCTTCTCCGACCTCCTGGCCCCCTTACCGTGCCGCTCAGAACAGAGTGCTGCAGAGCGGCGCTCGGCAGCAGGGGACAGGGGAGCAGGGGGAGGAGCTCCAGACTGCCGGAGGCCCGATGTGAACGGCCCCGGCGATCTGCGAATGCAGGGAGAGGGAGGGAGAGAGCGAGAGGAGGGGAGTGATTTCAAGCTGCAGGGAAGAGGAGGGGGAAGCGGAGGAGGGGCTCTGGCTCTCGGAGCCCCATGCAAGTGGCACGATCCGGCCGGCTGCCCTGTCAGCCACGCGCTCTCTGCATTGGGGGGAAATCCGGACATTTACAAATTCCCCCCGACGCTATTTTTAACTCAAAAAAGCCGGACATGTCCGGCAGAATCCGGACGAATGGTAACCCTAGTCTTAGTTGGCCTAATTTACACCTGTCTGTCCTTCCCACCCCTCACCTTCTTGCACCTGCTTCCCACTCCTCAGTACATGTGCCACATTAACAGAGTCTTTTATACTTCAGTAAGTGGGATTAAGTAGGTGTCAGGGGAGCATAAGGGAATCCAGCTTTCACATCGTGAACCTCACCTCTGAGCTGGGTTCCCCTTTATTTTCACAATTTTCCCTCTGTTGTCATTTACTTTCTATAGAAACACCTGGTGCACTGGGCAAAATATCTATTTTATAGAGGAAACATCAATTCACCTAATCACATTGTGCCACTAGCCTGGCATAGGTGTTGTTGTTCCACTGCCCTGAAACATTCCAAACAGGCAATTTGCTTCCTAGGAACATCATGTGGATAGACTGATGTCTTTTATAGGTTAGCATTCAGCAAAGTCGATAGTGGGGGTAGCATCCATCTAGCTTCTAGGAATCATACTTGAATGGCAGGAAAAGGATTTTATTCTTTAATTTTAGCTTTCAGTGTTCAGTGAACCATATGTATTTTTTCTGAAGACAAAGAGGAAGGGAAAAGATTCATCTATTATACATACCCCGTGATTCATTTTTTTTCTTTATATGTTGACACAAATCATGCCGAAGAAGGTGAAGAAATCATGTTTATTTCTGGTTGAAGACTGATTACATCACAATCATGGATAATTTAATAGAGCAATTTTATATTCTCAGAAGAAATCTAAGAATAAATATGAAAAAAATAAAATATTTTATTTCCACTGTCTTTGAGGATGAGTGATGTTTAGATGCTGTTTCTTAAAGGATATTTATCATACTTTAGACTGTGTGCTGAATATATTATCTTGAAAAGGTAAAAAAAAAAATCCATTCAAATATTTTAACTCACCACAAAATTAAAAAAGAAAATCCATGTATTTGTCCAAAGTGAAGATTTAGTTATACGTTAATTAATGAATCCACACAGGAAATGCTCATTGTCCAAGAAAGCATCCTTTCTATTGGTTAATAGACTCTTCTTTGCAGAAAAAATCTTGATGTTTTTTCCTTCTTTTGATTGATGAATCACTATTGATTCTTCAGGCTGTAATACAAAAAGGAAGCAGAGATAAGTTTCTTTCTTGTTTCTCCTAGTTTTTGTTTTTGCTTGTTTGCTGCTGCTGTATAAGAGTCTCTCTGTGCACCTGTTTCCATCATTCACCCATGTAACCTTGAGTACATCCTATGTACCTGACTGCTTATTCAATTATATACCATCTTGTAATTGTTCCTAGGAGACAAAGGTATAACAAGATTCAGTGGCTAGAAGTTGAAGCTAGATAAATTTGGAGTAGAAATAAGGCACACATTTTTAACAGTGAGGGTGATTAACCATTAAAACAACTTACCAAAGGTTTGCGGTGGATTCTTCATCACAGGACACTTTTACATCAAGATTGGATGTTTTTCTAAGAGAGATGCTCTAATTCATCCACAGCTATTGACTTGTAGCAGAAATTAATTCAGAGAAGTCCTATGACCCGTGCTATGCAGCAAGTCAGAGTAGATGATCACAATGGTTTCTTTTGGCCTTAATATCTCTGAACCTATCAATCAAATCATTACTGTAGTATCTGAGCACCTCACAAGCAGCTTCATCCTCACAAACACTTCCAGGAAGTAAAGAAATATTAGCCTCCTCATATTACGGATGGGGAATTCAGGCATAGAGCAATTAGGATCTTTGCTCATAGTCATGGAGAAAGTCTGTTTCAGAGTCTGGAGCTGAACCCACATCCCAGACCAGTGTCTTCACGGCAGCACCACCCTTCTTTTTACATACGTATTTCACTGCACCATCGGGTTAAACACAGTCACCTTCCTTTAAGTCCTCAGTATAAACCTAGAGTTTTTGCACACTAGGCAATATATTTTTGACAACTGAGAACATTTCCAGGCAGTAAAATAATATGATCTAATATTTATAATTTGTGAGATGGGCTAATGTTTACTTTTTAAAATCGAAGTAATTTCTCCATACACCAAGAAAACAAACAAAAACACAAATTGCACAAGCCATTCAGTGGTTTTCATATTTTGATCAAAGCATCAGAGGGTATCAGAGACATCTTTATTTTCACTTATATTAAAAGGGAATGGAGAGAATTTAATATTGAGGGGAAATATTACACATTTGCTTTTTATAGGCAGTGTAATTATTCAGATTATCTCTGGAAGAAGCA
The DNA here is from genome assembly GCF_002925995.2 of Terrapene triunguis. Taxonomy (NCBI): domain Eukaryota; kingdom Metazoa; phylum Chordata; order Testudines; family Emydidae; genus Terrapene; species Terrapene triunguis. The sequence goes on from NW_020664404.1 coordinate 14,053,602, forward strand.
AAATAATGACAAATTAAAATGCCTTTGAATCCCATCTACTTTTATAATTGTTCATCTGCTATAGTTGTTATTGCTCTAAACTTCTCTGTATTTTAGTCAGTATCCTACACAAGACCAAAAGCACATGGAAAATTTCATCGCTATTAACAAATGTTGCAGTCATCAAGATAAAAAAAAACATTTTTAATTTGAGACAGATGTGCTGTGTAGCTCAGGTATTTAAAGATATCTCCTGAAATGTAATGGAAATCTAGCTTTAGAGAGAGAGAGAGAGAGAGAGAGAGAGAGAGAGAGAGAGATCATTCCTGAAGGATAAATGTAATTTATTCTATAGCTTTCTTAGGATGGAAGCTACTTGTAGAACAGAATAAAAACAAATACCACATAATAAAATATCACCCATCTAAAATGCGACCACATAAAACCAAAATGATGGGGTCGAATTTAGAAGTTGTTTGCAAAAATGCATTTATAGGGCGGAAAAAAACCCTAAAGGTTTATGGTGCTTTTTGAAAGTGCTGAGGGATGATATGAGAAGGTTTCTGTGATGGGGATGGAGTTCCACATTGTAACAAAGCAAATATACTATTGCCTGACAGCTTGAGAGGCAATGGTGAGCTCCCAAGACGGTGGTAATTTGTAAGGACAGTCAATGTGAGGTTCAAGGAGCAGGATTCAAATGAAGCCAGTGCCAGGAGCTTGTAGGACTTGGAAAACCAGGAGTGCCAATTTAAAGTCAATCTGCCACTTACTTTGCTGATTCTGGACAAGACCACATGCAGTGAACCTGCCAAACATCTTATCTTTTTAAGTTTTAATTTTAAGTTTGAGGCTAACACGGAATGGGATTGAGGCATTATCACAGGTGAAAGAAGAGAACAATCCGAATGAACTTTGGAATGAAATGACAACTGTCATGCTCAAATCTGCCAAATCACATGTTCCAAAATGTCAGCATTGGACCACACTATGGTTAACAGAAGAAGTGTTTGGACTGGCAAAAAATGATGCAGAATGACACAGAGTGACTTGAAGACTGAAGCACCTAGGAGAGAGTACAAAGAACTGAGCAGGCAGATCTGAAAGCAGACTAGACCAGACAAGAGTGAATACATCAGGGCAAAGTGTGAGGAACTTGAGAGTCACAAAAAGAGTACTACAAAAGGCAAGTATGTTCATAATGGTCAGACTTCTTATCAGAAAGTTTCCCCTATAATCAAGCATAATACAAGATCCTGATGGCAGAGTCCTCACTGAAAGCGATGATATTAACCACGCTTGGACAGATTACTGTGCCAATCTGTATGCCTCATCAGAGCCACTTACAATACAGGACGACAGAAAGGAGCGCATAGAGCCAGAGTCATCAATCCTGTGAGTGGAACTGGTGTGTACTATTATGAAAACGAAGCCTGGGAAAGCACCAGCGGTAGATAACATACCAGTAGAATTGTTAAAAGAAATTAGTGACCTCAGTACTGATATCATGGAGCAGGCAACAGCAAGTGGTTTACCAGTGAGCAGGACGTGCGACATGGGTGTATTCTGTCTCCAAGCCTTTTCAGCACATACTCGGAATTTATTATATGACAAGACCTGGAAGCTTTTAACAGAGTGGAAAGAGCTGGGTTTTCTATTGGTGAACATGTCTTAACCGACCTCACGTACGCCGATGACATGATGCTCTTTGCTACAACCACCGATACAAATGTTGGAGTTTGTAAAAACATGTAGTAAGGAATATGGTTGTAGTGCGGTGGTTACCCCGCTCCTGCCTGAGGGGTTTAAAACAGCCCTGGCAGAGGGCTGGGGCAAAGGGAAAAGCTACTGGGCTGATTGGGGAAGTAGCCACAGCTGGGCCACGCCCCAATCAGGCCCCAGCTGGCCCTATATAAGAGGCTGGAAGCCAGGCACTTAGTAGTCTCTCTCTGCCTTCAGAGAGTAGAAGGGCCTGGCTGCAGGGAGCTAGACAGGGCACCTGTAGTAGAGCAGGGCTGGGGAAAGGCTGAGAGGCTGGGGAGCTCCAGCCTGGATAGCCCCAGGCTGCGGCCTGGTAATAGGCCAAGGGGTACTGGGGGTTGCAGAGGGCAGCCCAGGGCTAGGCCGAGGCAGCAGGTCCAAACCCTCCTTGCCAGTGATGAGTGGCCTATACTGCAGTCTGCCCCAGGGAGCGGGGGCTAGTTGGTGACTGGCAGTGGCCTTATTCTGAGGTGAGGTAGGGATAGTGGGTGGGGGTTCCCCTGGGAGGGGAGACCCAGCGTGTGTGTGGGTATTGCCAGGGGGCAGCACCCAGAGCAAGGGGCACCGGGGTCCTGGGAGGGACACGGGGGCCAGTGCAGAGGACAAGGCGGATCACCGGCCTGCAGAGGGCGCTCCAGAGGCTGGTGAGCTAATTCCCTGGACAACCAGCAAGAGGCGCCGCAGGGGTGAGTCCGGCCCTCTTACAATGGTCTATACCTGAATGAGGTGAAAATGAAATTCATGCACACTGACATGATTAATAGGATGCAAGCAGACATCATGATTAACAGTCAAGCTGTAGAGGCAGTAGATGAATTCAATTATTTGGGATCATACATATCCAATCAAGGAGGCTGTTCCAAAGAAATCAAAAGATGATAAGAATGTCTTGCTCAGCAATGGCCTCCCTCAGGAAAGGCTGGAAAAACAATGGCCTCTCAAAATGTGCAAAGCTCAATTGGTGACAAGCTTATTTTTTTCCACAGCAACTTACAGATGTGAAACTGCACAATTGCAGAGGGAATAAAAAATACACTTTTGCATGGCAGCCAACGTATGGGAACTCGGATTGGAATGCCCCTCATCCATTTACTGCTTTACCCCATCTCTTGTATCTTGGAATACAAGATTCTTTAGGGCAGGAGCTGTCTTTGCAACCCTTGTCTGTGCAGAATCTAGCACAAGGGGACCCTAATCAGTGCCTCTAGATGCCTTCGTAATACAAATGGAATGTAATAATAATAATAGCATGGTGTAGAGGCACGCCAAGAACCTGTCTCGCAACACATCCCCTGCCCAAGGGATAGAAAATGGGGGGGGGGAGGGGAATCCTACTTCTACGTCTGGGTAAGGAGGGAAGCAACAAGACGGTGCATGAACACTAGACTGAGGAGAAGATAATTCTGTGATGTTCAGATACGACTATGATTAGAAGCATATAAGTGCAGACAGACAGAAAGCAAAGAGTCTGTCCCCTTTTTGCCAAGATGAATGCCCGGATTCTTGTGGCATCAGATATTTATCCAATTGCACAGCATCCCGCAGTGTCAGATGAAATGGACAGACAGGCATCCCGTGTCTTTGTGCCTGCAGCTAATGCCTGGAAACTACAACTACAAAGCCCAGATAACACAGGAACAGAGGAAATGGGGAGCTATTGCTATGCATTATTGTCTCAGCGCCTTCTAAGTGCACATGGCCTATGTTAGATCCTAGAGTTAGGCACATGTGTCCACCCCATCAGGCTGTAAGTATTTGTTTACACTTTCTTAAACAGAATGAAAAAAAATATGGAAATGCAATCATGGTGAAGAGTGAAATTTCTCCAGGCACGATATTTACAATATTTTGATTAGCTCCGATTTCTGAATGGCAAAGCAGCTTATGTTAATAAATACCCAACTCCAATTAGACATCTGCATTCACAGTCTAAATAAAACCCACAGCCACCAAGCATGTCATTTGCTTCTCAGTGGGCTATAAATCCCCTGGGCTTTCGCAAGAAGATGCACAATGATTAGGTGAACAGCCATGGGTAACAATCTGTCATGTGTTCATGATCTTCAGAACACTCTTGTCCAGGATGACATGGCAACTGCCAATCTCCAGTTGTTCATTTGGGCACCATCCTGCGCTCCTCATTCAGGAACAATCTCCCATTGGCTCAGTGGGAACTTTACTTTAGTAACAACTACAGGATTGGGCCCATCTTCTCTCATTTGATTTCGTCCTCTGAAGCCCTGGTTTTGGGTATGTCTACACTGCAGCCGGGGGTGTGAATTGCAGTTCATGTAGACCGACCTGCGCCAGCTGTACTCTAGCTAGCTTGCTAACAGTAGAAATGAGAACGTCATGGCTTGGCCTTCAGTGGTAGCTGTGCAAGCCCACCAGACTCCCCAGGTCACGTACTCACTTGTGCCACTAGCACTGAAGCCTGCACCAAGACATCCTCATTGCTAATTTTAGCAAGCTAGCTAGAGCACAACTAGTTACTCCTGAGGGAATTCTGCAGCAAAAAATTAAAAATTCTGTGCACAGTATTTTAAAATTCTGCAAAAATCTATTTATCAATAATAAATGTGGAGGCTCCAGCATGGCAGTGGGGAGCACAGGCCACTGGCTGCACGAGACATGGACTTGGTGGTGAGGCTGCACCCACCCCTGATATAGCACAAGGGCTGACCTGCCCCAGAAATGTCCCAGGGCCCTGCCCCTCCATGCCAGCTGCACCAGGCATGGGCAGGCAGGCAGGCTTAGCCCTGCAGGATCCCAGTGTGTGTGGGGAGAGTTCTGTGTGGGGCAATCTGGGTCTGAGTGGCTCAGTGGGAGGTCTGGGTGGGTGGGGATCTGGATGCACAGGGGCTTGTTGCAGGGTTCCAGGTGCAGGAGCAACGGGATTCTGCAGGGGACCCAGGTGAAGGTGGTTGGGGCTCAGCAGGGGATCTGGGTGTGGGGGGTTTAGCAGGGGGGTCTGGGTGCAGCTGGTTGGGAGTCTGGGTGCAGGGGACTCATCAGGGTGGGGGTTGTAGTGCCGGGGGCTCACCAGGGGGGTGGTCTGGGTGAAGTGGGATGGGAAGGGGGTCCAACTGTAAGAGGTGAGGCTCAGCAGGGTGAGGATTGGTGTGTGGGGGGCTTGGTGGGGGGTTCTGGGTGCAGGGATTGGGTGGATAGTAGAGCAGCTCCCCATACAGTGACCCCTCCCCAATGGCTGAGGAGCAATGGGGGTGGGAGGGGCAGAGCTTTCTGTAGCTGGCGGGGGGAGGGGTCTGGGGGTGGGTCTTACCTAGCCCAGGCTGCTCTTTCAGGGGAAGAGCAAGTCCCGTCCTTCCCAGCCCAGCCGGGACTAATAGCTGAGCAGGGTAGGAACCACCAGCTGAGGCATCCCCAGCCCCACATCCCCCCCTCTCCCTGCAATGATTTACCTCTCCGCCAGCTGCTCCAGGTACCCAAAACGATGCGCTCACATTGCTGGGGAGGGGCACATGACCGCTCTTGAGGCTTCCCTTTGCTTCCCCTTCAGAAAGTCATTTTTCTGCAGGGAAGCAAAGAAATCTGCGGGGGACATGAATTGTGCACATGCACAGTAGTGCAGAATTCCCCCAGGAGTAGCTAGTGCAGGTGTGTCTACACAAACTGCCAGTCTTACCCCTGGCTGCAACATAATGGAACCCTTTGAGAAAGGAATTATAATTATGTGGGGTGTATAAATGGCACCTAGGAATGGATAAATGACTGGTTATAAAAATACAGAGAGCATTTGAGAGCTCCAGCAGATAACAGGGAAGTTTTGCTGGTAAAAGAAAATAAACTGAAAAGAGGGAAGATGAAGTTCCTGTTCATGGAAGTTGGTGTCATTATCAGCTACATCATAAGACACTAACTACTAGGGGCTGAGGAGAATCTGATGTGTCTGCCCCTCATCACCTACAGCCAAGACACATCTCAAGCTCTCAGTACTCTCAGGTAGGTATAAATCAGGACAGCTCCACAGCAGCCAATGTAGCTACACCAAATTACAACAGCTGAGGAGCTGGCACCCAATGGTCTATTCGCTACAAATAAGATAATAAAAGAAACATAGTTTCCACCCAAGTTGTTGCTGGTTGCATCGGATCGATGTGAGGCCCAACAGAGCGGATGGAATCTGAATACAACAAATACAAGGGACAGATTTTGAAAGCCCTATTTTACTGCAAAATGGGTGTGTGTGATCTGTCTGGCAGTGAAAGCAAGATGGGAAATGCTGCAGAGACCAATGAGAGAGACAACATTGCAACGATGGAACTGGAGCCACACGAGGGGACAGTTTCTCTATCTCAGAATCTTCTTCCTGAAGTCTAGATTCTCATTAGTATTACAGTTGCACCTAGAGGCCTGCACTGAGATCAGGGTTCCCCTGTGCTAGGCACTGTACTCACACATAGCTAGAGACAGTCCCTGCCCCAAAGCGCTCATAATCTAAACAGACAAGACAGACAAAGGGTGGAGGAGAAACTGAGGCACAGAGAGGGCTAGTAGCTTGCCCAAGGTCATGTGGCAGGTCAGTAACTAAGCCAGGAACAGAATCCAGGGCCCTGACACCCAATCCCCCCCATCCTCAGATGAGGGGACTGGGGCACAGGGAGATTAAAGGGCAGATTTTTCATAAGTGCTTTGCAGCCAGAACTTCAGTTGAAGCCAAAGGGAGCTGCAGCCTGAGTAACTCACCCCAGGTCACACAGGGACACTGACAGAGCCAGGAGTCGAATCCCAGCGCAGTGCCTTAACCAAAAAAATCCTTCCTCTTGGCATGAAAGTCAATGGGACTGTGCTTGTAAGTCACTTAGCCAATGGGAGTTAGGCACCTAGGTGCTTTTGAGAATCAGACCAGGAGCCTACCTGCATCTTTACGCATCTAAATACCTTTAAATTTCTGGTCCACTGGCATTTTTTAAACTCCCACACTGCAAGCCTTATTTCTATATGCAGAACCCCTGAGAACTGATCTGGAGCTGCAACAGCGCCCATAAGTTCATTTTTCCAAGCAGATATTTTCACTTGAACATGGTGATGAATGCAATCTATTTTACCTTGTTTACTGTATGTGCATGCTAATAAATAAGGAATAATTTTTACAAATTAATATGGAATGCTAAGATTTCTTCACGTCCAGAATCTGTAGGTACTGAATGATCTTACTCACCTAACTGGGGGTTATTTTTAGAAACATTTTTATTGGCTCTTTCCAGACTATATGAAACAAACCAGAAAAGAGCCAAGAGTTTTGTCACTTACTGTTTGTCATCAACAATGAAGAGTGAGGCCAATTATTATTAGCAGGTAAATATGCCAAATGGTCTGTGATAGGATGTTAGATGGGGTGGGATCTGAGTTACTACAGAGAATTCTTTCCTGGGTGCTGGCTGGTGAGTCTTGCCCACATGCTCAGGGTTTAGCTGATCCCCATATTTGGGGTCAGGAAGGAATTTTCCTCCAGGGCAGATTGGCAGAGGCCCTGGAGGTTTTTCGCCTTCCTCTGCAGCGTGGGGCATGGGTTACTTGCTGGAGGATTCTCTGCACCTTGAGGTCTTTAAACCACGATTTGAGGACTTCAATAACTCAGGCATATGTTAGGGGTTTGTTACAGGAGTGGGTGGGTGAGATTCTGTGGCCTGCCTTGTGCAGGAGGTCAGATTAGATGATCATAATGGTCCCTTAAAGTCTATGAGTCTATGTGACTGTCTTCAAATGGTTCCCAGTTAATGTGACCCCCCCCCCCCCCCGTTACTGCAGCCCTGCACAAATCCTGCCTTCCATTTGCCATTGGTCCCCATGGAAACTAGGCTGCTTACGGTGACTGTGATCCAGTGCAAGAGGACACTCACAATCACACACCATGCCATGCCTCCTGCTTCATGAACCATTCTGTTCGCTTGTTGTTTATTTTGCAGGGGCGGGGGTGTAAAAAGAACACATTTATTTTTGGAAAGCAAGTCAGACAATGACTCAATCACCTTGGCACTGTTTACAAATCCCTAATTAAAGGTTTAGTTCTCCTCCCCCACTGCAGATGTTCCAGAGTCCAGCCTCATTTCAGAATGTTTGTGTATTTGCATGTGTGTTTGTGGGCATGCATGCATGCAAGAACTATGAATCTAAGCTATAGATTCACAAGGTAAAATTTAAAAAAGTAGCTCTCACTCATCAGCCCTGCACATGAATGTGTAACTCTCACCAAACCTGCAAGGAGGACTACACAACCACTGGGGTGAACATATTCTGCAGCGTCGCAGATTTTTGCTGCTTATATAAGAAACCCTCTTCTGTATCTGGTTCTAACCCCTTCAATCCCGAGGTTCATTATAGGATCTCAAGTGGATCTGTATTTTCTTTTTTTATATATATAAAACTTAAAATATTTATGGTTTTTTTTGGGGGGGGGGAAGAGGCTCTTAGATGTAGCTTTGCATATTCACTGGCCAATGGAAAATCAGAGCTGACAACGCTAGCTACATCCCTCTACATCTCTTATTAAATGCTGAAATATCAACCTAGTCAATTTTAGCAATTCTTTCCCCCTGCCACTTCTTCCCATCTTTGGTCAACCAAGTTCAGCAGACAGGCATCCAGGATTCAGATCGGACTTTGAAACTCCTGTAATGAAAGGTGGGGTGGGGGGAAAGAGGGGAAATGTGACGAGTCAGTTAGATGGACTTTGAGTCCCAGCTTTGCCGACCGAGTCCCGGTACCATCAGCTTTAATGCTGAGAAATGAAGGAAGGAAATAACATGGGCCGCTAAGCAGCAGCTCAAAGGCTGCTATTCAGTGAGTTATTTAAAGCATAATTTGGGGATGGATTGGCTGTGTGTTACCCTCTGGAACGCTTTCAGTAGCTGTAATATAAATTTATTGTTTGGTTCACTCTTGTTTTATATGGCTCTTGTCTTACAGCTGCTCTCCAGAAGCCTAATCTGCTGGGTAATTTTGGGGTGTGATCATCTTTCCTTGCCCAATCTGTCCCAAGAGGGCATGTCTTTCCTTTATATAACATTTTTGAAAGTGTGCCAGGTTCATAAACTGTTTTTTGTTGCCTTGGATACAGCAGTTCACTAGCAAATCCTTTGTGTTGAAAGGATAAGGGGAAAGTATCATCACTAACCAAAGATAACAGGAATGTTTAAATGGGTGCAGCATATAGGAACAGGTATTGGCTAGGTAAGACATAGGTATAAGTTAAGGCAATAATGCAATGAATCTACAAGCCTCAAGGCCTGTAAGACAATAGCTTAGTTAAACTAATCAAGCCGCCCCAAAAGCCTTAGCATAAGCAGCTAACCAGGAGTAACCCTAGATTATAAAATATCACAAGAATAGAATGCTGTAATAGACAGGAGTGTATATTGCTGAAAGAATGGATGTGTCTTGAATCACTGGAGTTCACTGGCTGAGAAATGATTAGAACAACATTTGCCAGTGCTATGCCAAAGATCTTTTAAGTAAAACATCTCCATCTGCACTGATTTCATAGCCATGGGCATCATCTGTGTTAGGGCAGACCTGCATAATGCTTGAACTTTCTAAGATCTTTTAGCCCTTATTACTGTAATACCCATACTGCACACTCATCCAAGCCCCAGAGAAATGCTTGCTTCAGTTCAGTTGCCTGCTTGCTATAAATAGAAGAGACTCCTACATGAAGCAATGTGCCAGATGTATTCCAGGGACAGATTTGGTCCAGATGAGCTTGGTGCTGGACTGGGGGAATTGGGGGGGAAAGGTAATTGTTGAGAACCCTTTATCTTATCACTAATTCTGTGCTGGCCTGGTATAGTCTATCTTAGGGTATGTCTATACTTACGCGGTAGTTCGACGGCTGGCAATCGAACTTCCGGGTTCGCTTTATCGCGTCTGGTCTGGACACGATAAATCGATCCCGGAAGTGCTCGCCGTCGACTGCGGTACTCCAGCTCGGCGAGAGGAGTACCGCGGAGTCGACGGGGGAGCCTGCCTGCCGCGTGTGGACCGCGTCTGAACCGCGGTAAGTTCGAACTAAGGTATGTCGACTTCAGCTACGTTATTCACGTAGCTGAAGTTGCGTACCTTAGATCGAATTGGGGTGTTAGTGTAGACCAGGCCTTAGAACAGACCCTTCTAGCGCATCATCCCCCATCAGCCCCATCTAAAAGAGGACACAGCCCCAAGAATTTCTTCAAATGAGCGAGTAAAATCTGTTCCAGACCAATTATAAAAATGAAGTTTTTATTTTGTGTAAATCCAAACTGCCAACCCTGTTCTGTCTTACACATCTGCACTTCGCTATAGGAGATGAAGAATTCTATATTCATCTACTGAGTCACTTAGCCTCAAAGAAAATGGTATAAGAATGAACAATGAACAGAGGAAATAGAATAATCAAAGCAATTTCCCATAGAAATTGGTCAGATGAACATCTCTAATTGGCATTCTATTATTACATTTGTAACATACTTTCCTATGAATTTAATAGTAGGTTTCCCCCTCTTATTAAATGCCCATGAAGAACTCGTGAGACGTTACCAGATTTAAATAATTATGAGTAAGTGATAAGACACTATATTTAGAAGGAGCAATAAGAATATTAATTTGTGAAACAGCAGAAGGTCCTTTTAAAAAAAAGAAAAACTGTCCACGTGAGTGATACTGTGAGTGATACTGTGATCTTAACGCAGGCGTCCTCACTTTTTGCCAAGATGAAAGTGACAGGGGCCTCCTGCTCAATAATTCATGCTTTTTTCACAGCTCTAGAAAGCGTTGGGAATATTTGAACATTCCACTGGGTCTTGACACTAAAAGGGTACAATGCTACTTGCCTCTCTGGTGCCCAGATGTGGTAATGAACCATTAGAAGCCTTCTAGGCCCAAACTACTAACTGTAATCTCCTTCTGACAGGGTTACCTCAGCCAAAATAATAGGAGGATTTAAAGGTTCCAAGTCTTCCTTCTCTCTGGGGGATGTGGAAGAAATTGCAGGTAGCAGCCATTTTCTCTCACACACCTTACTTCCCTT
>NW_020664404.1:14069366-14097384 GCF_002925995.2 Terrapene triunguis
ACTTCTGTTAGTCTTAAAGGTGTCACAGGACCCTCTGTTACTTTTTACAGATTCAGACTAACACGGCTACCCCTCTGAAAAATGATTAAGGGTATAGAACAGCATACATATGAGGAGATTAAGAAGACTGGAACTCTTCAGCTTGGAAAAGAGATGACTGAAGGAGGATATGATAGAGGTCTATAAAATCATGGATGGTGAGGAGAAAGTGAATAAGGAAGTGTTATTTACTCTTCACGTAATATAAGAACTAGGGGTCACCCAATGAAATTAATAGGCATCAGGTTTAAAACAAACAAAAGGAAGTACTTCTTATCACAATGCACAGCCAACCTGTGGAACTCTTTGCCTTTGTGAAGGCCAAAACTATAACTGGATTCAAAAGAGAATCAGATAAGTCCCTGGAGGATAGATCCATTAATGACTATCAGCCAAAATTGTCAGGGATGCAACCTCATGCTCTGGGTGTCCCTAAGCCTCTGACTGTCAGATGCTGGGACTGGACAACAGGGGATGGATCACTTGATGATTGCCCTGTTCTATTCATTCCCTTTGAAGCATCTGGCACTGGCCACTGTCGGAAGGTGTACCATTGGTCTAACTCAGTATAGCTGTTTTTACGTTCTTACAGCTACCCTTTGGCATCACAGATGTTGCAATCATTTTGTGCTCCTACAACCTCACCCTCCCAGTGGATTATCAGCGACTGGGGACATAGGCCAGGGCTCATGCTAACATAGGGCTTGTCTACACTGGCACTTTACAGCGCTGCAACTTTCTCGCCCGGGGGTGTGAAAAAACACACCCCTGAGCGCTGCAAGTTTCAGTGCTGTAAAGCGCCAGTGTAGACAGTGCACCAGCCCCAGCACTGGGAGCTACGCCCCTCGTGGAGGTGAGTTTTTTATAGCACTGGGAGAGCTCTCTCCCAGCGCTATGCCACGACTACACAAGCCATGTTAAAGCACTGCTGCAGCAGTGCTTTAATGTTGCTAGTGAAGATGTGCCCATGATGTAATGGACTTCATGCAAACCCAAGCAATCTAGGGCATGTCAAGTTCTTCAGGTGGAAAATCCTACAGCAATGCAGTGAATATGCTAAGATAATCACATCTAAGACAATGACTGGAGAATGACAATGTGCAAGAAATGGATGCTAGGTTCGGCCAGTGGATTTAGCCTAAATTTATGTAATATAAAAAAAATTACCCTAATTTGGGGGCCATTCAGACACACAATGAATAAATAAGATCACAGCAAATGTGATTCACACTAGGCACCTTAGAAGGGCTCACATCAGCTGTGGAAATTGTAGGGGGGAAGGCTAGGCTTGCTCTTTGAGAAAAAAAACAAGGCTCAGAAATTACTTCTCCCTGCTGGTTTGGCATGGCCCTGATTTATCCTCCTGAAAACTTCTGAGTCCTCTTAAACCACCTAAAATGTCTCAGAAACTAATGATACCTTTTAAATCCTTCATGTCAGAGTAATATTGAATATTTGTGCCTGGAACCATTCCCAAAGCTCAAAGTGTATTAAGAGAGATTAGTTCATTAATCTACTCTTTGGTACTATGTACCTTTATAATTTTATTTTAATAATTTATACAAATTGGCAGAGCAGATGCCCCTCAAGTCTTAGAAAGTTGGCTAATAGGTTATTGCTTTACATCACAAAACAAACATATTGACTTGGAACCATCTAATGTCCTTACAGTCTCAATGTCCTTCCCGTAGTGAGTGCACAAGAGAAGCTCCAAACTCAATGCCTTTAAGCTTGACTGATTGTGGCATCTGTACAAGGACTGGAAGTTGTTGGCATGTCAGCTTGGTGGGTCACTGCTGTCCATTTGCTTTTCACATAAAAGGATGCATCTTTCAGGCTGGAGAAGTGGACAGACAGGCAAGCTGACCTCACAGCTGTTCCCTGGTTTGTCTCGAATACAGAATATTTCAGTGTTTAAGGAGAGAGAACGTTTCAACAGGATTATGTGACTGAGTCCAGACCCGCACTTCAGCCCTAATCTCATGCAATGGCTTTTGTTTTAGTTTTGAAAAACTTCTCCCTGAACCCACAGAAGGCTCTCAGTTCTCACACTGGGTATTTCCTTTCTTCTTTTAAAGGAAGTCATAAAACCTACTCAATAGCTGCTTTTGCTTTCTGGCAAAATGATGCTACTCTGTTTGTCAGGTTCCATATTTTTGTCCTGCAGCCTGTCATCCCCTGTGCAGCACATCTGTACTCTGTGTCCTATGAAAATTAAGGAACCTGCCTGGGATTAGGAATTTTTCTTTGCATTATTTATTGTTTTTATTTTTTGGCCTTTTCTTCCTGCCGAGCTGAAGACACAGATACAATTTTATTAAAGAGGGAACATATATGTATTCAGAAGGATACTACATACCATCAAAGTCACTTAAAGTGGACTAATCTGTGTCCAATATTCTTCATAAATTAAAGCACAGACTGCACATGGCAAAACGCAGACCAGCGTAAATTATGAGAAGTGCAAGTTATGAGTATAAAACGTTCAGCCTGTGCTGTAAATTTACACAGCACTTTAGAGAACAGAGATAAGAAACATTCCCTGCCCAAGGAGCTTACAACCTAAAGATGAGATAAATATAAAGCAAGTCATAGCTAACAGCTCAGGAGAGGGATGGACTGATGGATACAAATGAAGGAAGGGGGGATTTTCTACAGAGATGTGACTTCAGGTGGGTACTGAAGGGAGAAGTGGAAGTTGTTTAGGAGATGAGGTCAATGGGAGTATTCCATCCCTTTTAATTGTTGTAATATGCTAACCTCCAAACAACCATCGTTACACAAATTCCTCAAACTCAGCTCACCTGGCAGGAAGATCACACTCCTGTGAGCCAGAGCTGAAATGCACAAAATCAGTTCAAGTGTCCAGCATCCAGGCATAAGTGGTTTCCTAGAAACCACGATAAGCTGAAAGCAGATTTACACCTGGGTGGAGCCATGAGGATGCATCAGGTTACCATGCCTCTGGTGCGTCAGACCAAAGCCAACCACCACTAATAAAATCTTAGTGAAAGCAGAGATTGAAGTGGAAAGCACAGCACGAGATTCATTGTATTTTCAGCTAATTTCATTCCTTGTTTGAATTTTCTCACATCTCTGCACACAGATTTTGGCTGAGCTGAGAAGCATAAGTGCCAAATATACCACCTCTTTCCAAAGTATTTGTGACCTATCTGAAAACAGAACATGCTCAAAACTTGTGAGAAAGCCTGTTCTCATCAGACTTCCATGCCAAAGAGTGATATCCAGAATGCTTTGCCACAACAAAGCTCTAGAGGCACAGGTAAACAAAGAACAAACATTGCATTTCAGGTTCAAAGAACGCAGTCAGACTGATCTATATTCAGCCCTGCCTCTCTCTACAGGTACCTACCAATATCTTTGTGTCTATATTTGTAAATCACTTTGGGATCCTTGGATGAAAGGCATTATGGGAGTGCATAGTGTTTTTCGTATAGCTACATCTACTATCACCCACACTAGACAGACAGATAAGTACTAATAGGAAAAGTACTCACTTGGTCTGATGTTTGGAGCCCTTCAGATGAGCGTGATACTGTTCTATTGAGTTTAGAGTGACATTACAGATGTTACAAGTGTAACTACGCTTCAGACCTGTGAACAAAACCCAACATGGTTAGTTGCACTATGTTATTAATAACACAAACCAGCAGTTATTAGGAACAAGCTGTGCATTTTTGTTTCCTAACGTGGGAGCTACAGCAAAAAAGGCTGACCGAGAAGAGACCTGTTGTAGAAGTGGCCTAGCTCGTTTAAGCATAATCTCTTTTGTACGTTGTAACACAGGAAGAGCTCTCTTTTGTCCTGCCAACAACTAACCACTTGGGAAAACACAACGATAATACCCAAGAAATAATGCATATATGATCAACTGAACTAAGGATTTATGCCCCCGTTTTTTCAGTTGCAATTTGCTATTCTTCTTTCGCTCTGTCTGTCCTCTGTGCATATTGTCTTAGGCCTGGTCTACACTACGAGTTTAGGTCGACTTTAGCCACGTTAAATCGAATTAAGCCTGGACATGTTCACACGACGAAGCCCTTTCTTTCGACTTAAAGGGCCCTTTAAACCGGTTTCTTTACTCCACGTCCGACGAGGGGATTAGCGATAAAATCAGCCGTAGGGGGTCGGAATTGGGGTAGTGTGGACGGAATTCGACGTTATTGGCCTCCGGGAGCTATCCCACAGTGCTTCATTGTGACCGCTCTGGACAGCACTCTCAACTCAGATGCACTGGCCAAGTAGACAGGAAAAGCCCCGCGAACGTTTGAATTTCATTTCCTGTTTGCTCAGCGTGGAGAGCACAGGTGACCACACAGAGTTCATCAGCACAGGTAACCGTGATGGAGTCCCAGGATCGCAAAAGAGCTCCAGCATGGACAGAACGGGAGGTACGGGATCTGCTCGCCATATGGGGAGATGAATCAGTGCTGGCTGAACTCCGTAGCAGTAAACGAAATGGCAAAATATTAGAAAAGGTCTCCAAGGCCATGAAGGAAAGAGGCCATAACAGGGACGCACAGCAGTGCCACGTGAAAATTAAGGAGCTAAGGCAAGCCTACCACAAAGCCAGAGAAGCAAACGGAAGGTCCGGGGCTGAGCCGCAAACATGCCGCTTCTACGCGGAGCTGCATGCCATTCTAGGGGGTGCAGCCACCACTACCCCAACCATGTGCTATGACTCCCTCACTGGAGAAACACACAGGGAAGAGGGTTCGGAAGAGGAGGATGGAGGAAATGTAGATAGCTCACAGCCGCAAGGAAGCGGAGAAACCGGTTTCCCCAACAGCCAGGATATGTTTGTCACCCTGGACCTAGAACCAGTAACCCCCGAACTCACCCAAGACCCTGAGGGCACACAGGGGACCTCTGGTGAGTGTACCTTTGTAAATATTACACATTGTTTAAAAGCAAGTGTGTTTAATGATTAATGATTAATTTGCCCTGGCAATCGCGGCCAGTACAGCTACTGGAAAAGTCTGTTAACGTGTATGGGAATGGAGCGGAAATCCTCCAGGGACATCTCCAGAAAGCTCTCCTTCATGTACTCCCAAAGCCTTTGCAAAAGGTTTCTGGGGAGGGCTGCCTTATCCCGTCCGCCATGGTAGGACACTTTACCACGCCAGGCCAGTAGCACGTAGTCTGGAATCATTGCATAACAAAGCATGGCAGCGTATGGTCCCGGTGTTTGCTGGCATGCAGACAACATCCATTCCTTATCTCTCTTTGTTATCCTCAGGAGAGTGATATCATTCACGGTCACCTGGTTGAAATGGGGCAATTTTATTAAGGGGACATTCAGAGGTGCCCGTTCCTGCTCTGCTGAACAGAAATATTCCGCGCTGTTAGCCACACGGTGGGGGGAGGGGTGAAGTGATCATCCCAGAGAATTGGGTGTGTGGGGGAGGGGAATTAGTTGGGTTTGTGCTGCATGTTAACCCTGAAACCGCAGCCCCTCCTTTTACATTGCAAACCCATTTTAAATGGCCAACCCAACGGGTGCTTAGTATGGGAAATGAGAGCACTACTGTTTGAAACCATTCCCACATGTTAAGAAGGTTAAAAAAGCCAAAAGACTGTTGTGACAGTGTACCCCATAAGGCTTTATGGGGAGGGGGTGCTTATAAATGTATGTATGACATAACTGGAATATGTTTTGTGCTGCCTGTGCCAGGTAACATATCTCCGTAAAGGTTATGGTCTACTATATCTATTCATCCTATTTGTACATATATATATCATTTTCTACCTGAGGTTAAGAATATGGACTGTATGCTTGCTTGGTTTCTAAGTAAGCTTTGGGAGGCATTTGGTCAGCTTCTTTAGGAAGGAATTCGCCAGGTTAAGTACCTGATCAGGAAACACTTGGGGAACAATGCATCTTGGAATGCTCCAATCCACATAAGAAGTCTTCCTGGAGACATGCAAGATACCATGTGGACAATGGCTTCAGCCTGTAAAGACTGAGTCATGCAGGGACATGTGACTTGCCCAGGTGACTCCAGAACTCCATCTTGGAGCTGGACTTTGCATAGGAGGGAGGAGGTCTCCTCCCACAAGAGAGAGTCTATTTAAACCTGGGGGAGACCCCTCCATGTTGTCTTCAGCTGGCTAAAGAAGGAGCCTCTCCACCCCCCCAGGATGCTTGAAGGAAACTGAAACAAAAGACAGTAACTACAGGGGTTGTGAGAGATTGCTGGACCCAGGCTAAAGGGAGATTAGCCTGTGAAAGGGAGCATTCTGGAACTGGTGAGGAACTTATCTGTATTTAGTTTGATTAGGCATAGATTTGCGCATTTTATTTTATTTTGCTTGTGACTTACTTTGTTCTGTCTGTTACTACTTTGAACCACTTAAATCCTACTATCTGTATTTAATAAAATCACTTTTTATTTAGTAATTTACTCAGAGTATGTATTAATACCTGGGGGAGCAAACAACTGTGCATATCTCTCTATCTGTGTTATAGAGGGCGAACAATTTATGAGTTTGCCCTGCATAAGCTTTATGCAGGGTAAAACGGATTTATCTGGGTTTAGACCCCATTGGGAGTTGGGCATCTGAGTGCTAAAGACAAGCACACTCCTGTGAGCTGTTTTTGGGTAAACTTGCAGTTTTGGGACAAGTGATTCAGACCCTTGGTCTGTGTTGAAGTCAGACAGGAGTGTCTGACCTAGCAAGACAGGGTGCTGGAGTCCTGAGCTGGCAGGGAAAACAGAAGCAGGGGTAGTCTTGGCACATCGGGTGGCAGCTCCCAAGGGGGTTTCTGTGATCCAACCCGTCCACTACTGTTTGAAACCATTCCCACATGTTAAGAAGGTTAAAAAAGCCAAAAGACTGTGTCTTACCATGGCTGCCTGCAAGCTGAAATCTGTGGCCTGGCACTGCGTGAGTGATCTCTCACACCAAACCGGCAGGCCCTCAATATAAGAGGAAAAATGCGACCTTGTAACGAAAGCACATGTGCTGTGTAATGTGAACAGCAAAATGTAACGTGAAAGAGTGTACCCATTGTTCTCTAAAATGTGTCTTTTTTAACCACCTCTCCCTTCTCCTCCACCAGCTGCAAATGTTTCTCCTTCACAGAGGCTAGTGAAGATTAGAAAGAGAAAGCGAAGAACGCGTGATGACATGTTTACAGAACTACAGATGTCCTCCCACGCTGACAGAGCACAGCAGAATGCGTGGAGGCAGTCAATGACTGATTATAGAAAAGCCCAATATGAACGAGAGGAGAGGTGGCGTGCTGAATCGCGGGATGAACAGAGCAAGTTGCGGGCTGAAGATGATAGGTGGCGTCAGCTTGCACACAGAAGGCAAGAGTCGATGCTCCGGCTGCTGGAGCATCAAACTGATATGCTCCAGCGTATGGTTGAGCTGCAGGAAAGGCAGCAGGAGCAGAGACCGCCGCTACAGCCCCTGTGTAACCAACAGCCCTCCTACCCAAGTTCCATAGCCTCCTCACCCAGACGCCCAAGAACACGGTGGGGGGGCCTCCGGCCACCCACTCACTCCACCCCAGATGATTGCCCTAGCATCAGAAGGCTGGCCTTCAATAAGAGTTAAAGTTTTAAACTGCAGTGTGTCCTTTTCCTTCCCTCCTCCCCCACCCATCCCGGGCTACCTTTGCAATTATCCCCCTAGTTGTGTGATGAATTAATAAAGAATGCATGAATGTGAAGTAACAATGACGTTATTGTCTCTGCAAGTGGTGCTCGAAGGGGGGAGGGTAGGGGAGGGTGGGGTGGTTGGTTTACAGGGAAGTAGAGTTAACCGGGGGGGGGGGGCGGAGGGTTCATCAAGGAGAAACAAACAGAAGTTTCACACCGTAGCCTGGCCAGTCACAAAACTCATTTTCAAAGCTTCCCTGATGCGCACCGCGCCATGCTGTGCTCCTCTAACCGCCCTGGTGTCTGGCTGCACGTAATCAGCGGCCAGGCAATTTGCCTCAACCTCCCACCCCGCCATAAATGTCTCCCCGTTACTCTCACAGATATTGTGGAGCGCACAGCAAGCAGCAATAACAATGGGGATATTCTATTCGCTAAGGTCTGAGCGAGTCAGTAAGCTGCGCCAGCGCGCTTTTAAACGTCCAAATGCACATTCCACCACCATTCGGCACTTGCTCAGCCTATAGTTGAACAGGTCCTGACTACTGTCCAGGCTGCCTGTGTACGGCTTCATGAGCCATGGCATTAAGGGGTAGGCTGGGTCCCCAAGGATCACGATAGGCATTTCAACATCCCCAACGGTTATTTTCTGGTCCGGGAAGAAAGTCCCTTCCTCCAGCTTTCGAAACAGAGCAGAGTGCCTGAAGACGCGAGCATCATGTACCCTTCCCGGCCATCCCACGTTGATGTTGGTGAAACGTCCCTTGTGATCCACCAGGGCTTGCAGCAGCATTGAAAAGTACCCCTTGTGGTTTATGTACTCGGTGGCTTGGTGCTCCGGTGCCAAGATAGGGATATGGGTTCCGTCTATGGCCCCACCACAGTTTGGGAATCCCATTGCAGCAAAGCCATCCACTATGGCCTGCATGTTTCCCAGAGTCACTACCCTTGATATCACCAGGTCTTTCATTGCCCTGGCAACTTGGATCACAGCAGCCCCCAAAGTAGATTAGCCTACTCCAAATTGATTCCAGACTGACCGGTAGCTGTCTGGTGTTGCAAGCTTCCACAGGGCTATCGCCACTCGCTTCTCCACTGTGAGGGCTGCTCTCATCCTGGTATTCTGGCGCTTCAGGGCAGGGGAAAGCAAGTCACAAAGTTCCATGAAAGTGCCCTTACGCATGCGAAAGTTTCGCAGCCACTGGGAATCGTCCCACACCTGCAGCACGATGCGGTCCCACCAGTCTGTGCTTGTTTCCTGGGCCCAGAATCGGCGTTCCACGGCATGAACCTGCCCCAGGAACACCATGATTTCCACATTGCTGGGGCCTGTGCCTTGTGAGAGGTCTATGTCCATGTCAATTTCCTCATCACTCTCGTGGCCGTGCTGCAATCGCCTCCTCGGCTGGTCCTGGTTTTGCTTTGGCATGTCCTGGCTCTGCATATACTCCAGGACAATGCGCGTGGTGTTCATAGTGCTCATAATTGCCGCGGTGATCTGAGCGGGCTCCATGATCCCAGTGCTAGCTATGGCGTCTGGTCTGAAAAAAGGCGCGAAACTAGTATCTGACGGACTAGGGGAAGGAGGGAGGGAGGGGCGAGTGACGACATGGCGTACAGGTACAGGGAATTAAAATCAACAAAGGTGGCTGTGCATCAGGGAGAAACACAAACAACTGTCACACAGAATGGCCCCCCCCCAAAGATTGAACTCAAAAGCCTGGGTTTAGCAGGCCGTTGATTTGACGGAGGGAGGGGGGAAGCAAATGAATACAGAACAAATCTATTTTTTACATCTTAAGACGATGGTGCAGCATGACTGATAGCCCTCGGGATCTTCTGGGTGCTTGGCAGCAAATACTGGGCACTTGGCAGTAGCCTTCAGGCCTATTTCACGATCTGCTGCTCAGGGAAGACTCTGCTAATGCGCGATGATCCAACAGGGCGCTTGGCAGAAAATGGCATACTACGACTGATAGCCATCATCATCATTGCTGGACTGAGCATGTCTGCCCAGGTGCCCATGATTGACAGCCACTGCTGTACGACGAGGACGGTTACCAGTCGTAATAAACCATCTACTGCCAAAAGGCAAAAGGCAAGGGCTGGTGCAATGCAGCCCTACGGCTGCCAGCCCCACGGCTGCCAGCACCCAGATCGCCGATGAAGGCTACCAGTCATGCTGCACCGTCTACCGCCAAAAGGCAGTTAGCTGCTGCTGCTGTGTAGCAATGCAGTCCCACGTCTGCCGGCACCCAGATGACATATGGTGACGGTGAGCTGAGCTGAGCGGGCTCCATGCTTGCCGTGGTATGTTGTCTGCACAGGTAACCCAGGTAAAAAGGCGCGAATCTATTGTCTGCCGTTGCTCTGACGGAGGGGGAGGGGCCTGACGACATGTACCCAGAACCCCCCGCGACACTGTTTTGCATCATTCGGGCATTGGGATCTCAACCCAGAATTCCAATGGGCGGCGGAGACTGCGGGAACTGTGGGATAGCTACCCATAGTGCAATGCTCCGGAAGTCGACGCTAGTCTCGGTACTGTGGACGCAGTCCGCCGACTAGAGCACTTAGAGCATTTTATGTGGGGACACACACAATCGGCTGTATACAACCGATTTCTATAAAACCGGCTTCTATTAATTCGACCTAATTTCGTAGTATAGACATACCCTTAGACAGCCATCACCATTCTATACATGGCTTGATCATCATCTTTAGATAAATGGCCTAATCTTTTATTTGCTAAATGCTTCCTAATGCAGATGAAGCCAGAGAGAACATGGAACAGAGGGAGAAAAGAATCCATTTCTTTTCAGACTGTGCGATTAACTCCTGCTGGCTCTATGGCCTACCATGTTTTGAATCAAAAAGGCAGCTGGATAATATAAGCATGTATGAAATTCACCCCAAAGAGAATAAGGTTGAAAATAAGAAGGATTGTTTTAAAAAAATCCAGCATAATTCTCATTAATTAGAATACACTCAACCCATACATCTCTCTTACCATTTCCAATTTCTTCTCAATAAAACAATTCCCTCCCTACCAACTTATGTCCTTATATAACATCCAGCATCCTGAAATGTAAACATCAGTGGAGTCTGAGCAATAAGGGAGAACATCACTGCAGCCCATGAAGTAGAGTAAATACCAGTCTCCTGTCTATTACTATTATTATTAGACTAGGCATCTCCCTCCCCTATGATTTGCCACAAAAGTGACTGTACGTGAACTGGTGGGTATGAGAAGTTCTGCCTCTCTCTCTCGCTCTCTCATTTTGTTTGGTAGTTGGCACAGTTCAGCGTGACTCATTATTATTATTATAGTGATAGACAGAATGTTCAGAAGAGCTCAACACACACAATCAGGGACAGATCTTCTAAAGGGACCAGCTGTCCTGTAACCAACCAGATCCGCAGGATGCATGTTGACTGCTGAGCCCCTTTGAAAATCTGCCCCACATTGGGTGAGCTGATCACTTGAATATTGGATCCATGTTGCAGGGAGGCCTATCAAAACCAGAGCTATGTGCTAAGATGCCCGACACATTTATAGTTGGTTGCAATATCTGTCTAGGGCTCTTGATGATGGTGTTCTACTCTTCCACACAAAGCAATTCCTGACATGCTAATTTTAGCTTTCCTGTTCTTTGCTGCAATAAAAAACAGTAATTGCTATTTATATAGGTGCTCGTCTGGCTGCTGGTCAACTGAATACCACTGAACAAGAAACAACATCTCAGTGGGCTCACCAGTGTAAATGTTTTAATGTAACATGTATTTTTAAAAAAAATAACACTAACTGATGCCTTTTGCTTTCTATTGTATTGTTTATTCAATTGCTACAGTTAAATGGGGGTTCTTAAGTAAAATCATTTTATCATGATGTGAACTACAGGAGGCATACTCTGCACGTGCAGCAGATCAGTTAAATGAGCAAGTAAGGGCAAGAGGAGATACTGCATGGGAATGTGCCACCTTGTACACGCTGCCACTTCACCGAACTAACTGCTCATCTATTTAAAATACAAGCACTCATTATGGTCTGTATTTCCTCCTGTAACAAAGTTGTTCCTCTACAGGGCAAGTGCTTAGTTTAAACTGCACTGTTTACCTAATTCACGTTTCTGCCTCCAGGCTTAGACTGCAGGGCAGGGAACAGGCAATTAAACAGATGCATACACATTTACAAAAGTAGGAGATGCACAAAGATTTATGAGCAAAATTGCAAGGAGAATTTCTCTGCATCTTCATGTGAAAGCCTCTGAGCTAAAGAACTAACTAAAATCCAGGAAATCAACGTGTGGCCTGGCCTTGCTGTTCAAACTGGGCTAAATTGCAATTTGGGCATATGAAATTCCTCTGAATGAGGTCTCAGATGCTCACCATAGAGAAGATGAATTTATTTATTCAAAGAGTACATGCACACGCTGCTGTGAGTATGCACAATTTCATAAACATTATGATGTAAAGTGCAATGCAAAGAGGAGAAAGGCTATCAGGGATGTGCTCTAGAGTTACATTTTACTGCAACTTATTTCTGAAGACATGTCTGATAATAACTTGTCAACTAATGTACAATACAAACACAAACAGGCAGGTTCAGAAGGTGGAGGCTGATCTATGCACCCCATAAAAGGTTACTTTACAGTGAAAAATTGAAATAGCTCTAAGGATAATATAAAAATTTAATCCTGTAACAGCATCTTGATATTGTGAATGGCAGGGGTACTGCAGATTCCCTTCCAATACTGTCCTTTCCAGTCAATATTGTTCCAAGGTGTCTTCTAAAGTTAATGGGCTCAAATGGTTCACAAGTAACATATCAACTTTCAGAGCTGTTTAAGGAAAATAGATAATGAGTAGGAATAAAGCTTGAAAACCAGAGTCATCCTGGGATCTCCAAGAAGATACAGAGTAACCTGTACCCAAAGCTTTGCTCTGAAAGTGAATTTATTTTATTTTTTTGGCCTGGTAAAAATCTCTGTTGCCAAAAATTATTATTTAATGCTGACAGGGTGCTCAATGCTGTGCAATACACAGAAATAAAGACTGGCCCTGCTCTGAAAAGCTGAAAATCTACAAATAGGCCCCTGGAAGACAAATTGCACTGGTAATCTGAGAGGTGGTGATAAAACACACTTCCTAGGATAGCATGCTGCCTAGTGTCTTTCCAAAGTGCCCTACATGATTTTTTATTTGCAACAGTATGGAAAAACTGTGCTTTGTGTTCCAAACCCCAGATATTCAGACTTGGGGTCTTGGAGAGCTCCCCGCTTGTCTGGAGAAGATGTTAAGCTGCTTAGTGCATGACAGATCAAGTAGTTATTTACATACTAATGTTCTCGTTTCATCTTATTGGACAGGTTTCATCCCAAACATTCTTTAATGATTTTCTACAACCATGGAATAAAGCGATATTGTTGGAGAAGTTTCCTTAGGTCTGCAGAAGGTTACTGACAATGTAGAGCTCAATTAATTTTTGGTCTTGTTCTGTTTTCATAAATGAGTGATCTGGGTCAGGAAATGGGGGGTTAGCGTGGCTCCTAATTTTTTTCATGGCAGAAACTAAAAGGTTATGTTATAGAATAAGAATCGCAACGACAATCACTCTTTGCACTTATAGAATACCTTTCAATGGAGGATTTCAAAGCACTTCAACAAAAGTTATCTATGCCTCACAACACCCCTTAGTACACCTGTTTTACACCTGGATAAGCTGAGACACAGAGTGGTTACGTGGCTTGTCACAGAACACATCACTGGTAAAACCAGGACGAGAACCCAGGAGTCCGAACTCCCAGTTCTGTGATCTACTACTCAACAATGTCTCCTTGTAACAGAATGAGGAAACTCTTGCAGCTTATCATCATTCGGGGCACATCCCCAAGGATGAAACTGGGCTACCTTTTATTCTCTCTCTTTAGGAATATCCCTTGTAGGCAATGTTAACCTTGGAAAGTGCTAATGCATATGAATAGGCAGTAGCCTGTAAGAGTGGCAATTCAGTTGCAACTATTCGAGTTGACATGGACAAAAAGACTTGGATAAATTGCAATCCAGGTTTTGTTTAAAGGCTTACTGAATGTGCCGCCACTGAGGACAGGCCATTTAGGATACAAGGGAGATATCACATAAAGCTTCAAGTTGCTACAGTAATGAACGAAACCGCACAAAGCACAGACATTTACATGTCTGAATAATAATTAAAGCATCCTGGGCCCATCCTTAAGAAAGCTTGACTGCAAGCTGAGAGCTCCGCTGTTTTGCCCCAGCAGTCGAGGTGCAGTTTTTCCACAGCGGCCCTTGCTGGAATGGTTTAGGTACAGCAGTGGGCAGAGCTAGCAAAAGAACGTGGCACAGCTCCAGGTCTAGAGACAAGGGAGTGGGGAGAAGACAGGATCCCTTGCTGCAGGGCCACAGAATGCTGCAAACCACGGGCTTGATCCTGTTCCCGTGGAAGTCAGAGTGGGACTGTGAGCACTGCTCAGGACAGGCAGCAGAGGCTCAGGTGAGGAAAAGGGCAGGATGATTGGCAGCAGCCCTTTTACATCAGCCTAATTGGCTACGGCCTGGCCCCCTCCGCCCTCCCTCACTATAAAGAGGCAAGGAAGCAGGCAGATTCCTTCACTATCTCTGGGATCTGGCTACTGTCCACTCTTGCAGCCAGAAGGAAGATTGGAGACAGGAGCCCAGTAAGGAGAGATTCATGCTCCTATAGTAATGCTGACCACTGCCCAGCGGCAGGAAGGAATTTCTCGCCCCTCTTTGGCCTGCAGTGCTGAGGTGCTTTTCCCTTAAAGCCTGGGACTGCTCTGAATAGTTACTGGGTAATAATGGCACCTTCTTACTCAACAGATCTGCTCCCTGTGCACGGAGTCCAGTCTGACTCAGGTGTCCAGTCAACACAGGTAGGAGACTGAGCTGGATCCTGCTCCCTCTTGTGCATCGACGTCAACAATATTGTTTCCTACGGTATAAGCAGGTTCAACCTGTGCAAAGCTGCTGAAGGAAACTGGGCACTCAGGTGTTGCCGTAAAGGAATCACACGCAGGAGTACTGGCAAGAAAGTGCTCTTTACTTCATGGTACCAGTCAGTTGGCATTGGTCAAGTTTACAACCCTGTTACATGGCGAGGGTCAGTATCCCCAGACTCTTAGTGGTTACTCTTACAGTCACTCAGATCATAATTTGGCTTACAGAGCCCTTATTACTGATTTATGAGAAGGAAAGGACTCGACTTGCTTTCAGCTCCTACACTGTTTGCAGGGCTGAAAAGAAAAAACCTTTAGTTTGTTTGAAAGGAGCAAATTAGGCATGGAGACAATGAGACACAATATAATTCTTAGCATGCTTGGGTCCCAGAAGGAAGGTTCCTTTCTCTTTAAAAATTACACACAGCTCAACTCCATTATTCTTCTCTTTGAAAAAGCGGCGGGCAGGTTTCAAAAAAGCATTACGGAAAGTCACTTATGTGAGTCATTTAACATGTTTTCATTGAAAAGACAGGGAGGAACTGAATATTATGTTAAATGCTTGTATCCCTTGTGGATGCCCTTGAAAAGGAGATGGTAATCCCAAGGCTTTTTTCCCTATAAGCAAAATTCTACATAAATGAAATACTTAAATACAGATCCTCATGCTTACAATTTCCCTATTTTGTGGCCTCCTTTAGAATTGTGTGTGAAAGAGGGGCTTTTTCTAGGATTAATCTCTCCCCTCCCTTTAAAAAATATATTTTAACCATCTAATAATTTCCCTGGTATCTCAGACTGTATTATCATTGATATTATACAATGGCCTTACAGCAAACTGCTAATGCTACAGTAATTTCACTTATATTCTTCGAACAAGAAAATGAAATTGCAAAGTTCAGAAAGGCTTGGTGGTTGGATTTCTGGTTTGCAGCGATTCACTTGTGTGAAGGTCTGAACAGAACATTTCAAGCTTAATTGAAGAGCCCTGTTTAGAAATGCCAGAGCTGTGGAATTTTTAGCTATGGACTGCTGAACTTTGTAAGCCCTGTTTTAATTTACCATGTAATGGTCACCTCTCGACTTTCCACAGTATTTTTTCCCCCACAGACACAGGTATACAAGTATGCACTTCAAATATTTAAAGAAGTATGGGCTGGATGAATGGACTGTAAGGTGGATAGAAAGCTGGCTAGATCGTCGGGCTCAACGGGTAGTGATCAATGGCTCCATGTCTAGTTTGCAGCCGGTTTCAAGCGGAGTGCCCCAAGGGTCGGTCCTGGGGCCGGTTTTGTTTAATATCTTTATTAATGATCTGGAGGATGGTGTGGACTGCACTCTCAGCAAGTTTGCAGATGACACTAAACTGGGAGGTGTGGTAGATACGCTGGAGGGTAGGGATCAGATACAGAGGGACCTAGACAAATTAGAGGATTGGGCCAAAAGAAACCTGATGAGGTTCAACAAGGACAAGTGCAGAGTCCTGCACTTAGGATGGAAGAATCCTATGCACTGCTACAGACTAGGGACCGAATGGCTAGGTAGCAGTTCTGCAGAAAAGGACCTAGGGGTCACAGTGGACGAGAAGCTGGATATGAGTCAACAGTGTGCTCTTGTTGCCAAGAAGGCTAATGGCATTTTGGGCTGTATAAGTAGGGGCATTGCCAGCAGATGGAGGGACGTGATCGTTCCCCTTTATGCGACATTGGTGAGGCCTCATCTGGAGTACTGTGTCCAGTTTTGGGCCCCACACTACAAGAAGGATGTGGAAATATTGGAAAGAGTCCGGCGGAGGGCAACAAAAATGATTAGGGGTCTGGAGCACATGACTTATGAGGAGAGGCTGAGGGAACTGGGATTGTTTAGTCTCCAGAAGAGAAGAATGAGGGGGGATTTGATAGCTGCTTTCAACTACCTGAGGGGGGGTTCCAAAGAGGATGGAGCTAGGCTGTTCTCAGTGGTGGCAGATGACAGAACAAGGAGCAATGGTCTCAAGTTGCAGTGGGGGAGGTCTAGGTTGGATATTAGGAAACACTATTTCACTAGGAGGGTGGTGAAGCACTGGAATGCGTTACCTAGGGAGGTGGTGGAATCTCCTTCCTTGGAGGTTTTTAAGGCCGGGCTTGACAAAGCCCTGGCTGGGATGATTTAGTTGGGGATTGGTCCTGCTTTGAGCAGGGGGTTGGACTAGATGACCTCCTGAGGTCCCTTCCAACCCTGATATTCTATGATTCTATGTAAACTATAAAAAGGAGAAAAAAAAAAAGTTGCAGTAATTCAGTCAGAATATGTAATATATGGCATCCTTAAATTTGCTCTATTTATGGCTAATATATAATTATATAGAGCTTTTTTTCCCACTCTGCCGTGAGCCCTATAAAATCACCAGTTCTAACAAAAAAAATTCATTTTTGTCTATTACATGTTCATAACGATGTTCTGATTTTCTCTAGTATTTTTTATTTTATTTATATGGCTTCTAATCACTGCAGTATCTAGGGATGATGTTGGTAGACATACAACCGAGAGTATTTTTTCTGATTAAAAAACAAGAAGTAGTAGGGATGAGAATCTAAATATTCCAAAAGTTAACAGAATTTACTGAACAAGTGGCTATTTCTTATGAGATTCTAAACGTGGTCATGATTGGGCATATAATTATGGACTACTTCTTGCCCCATTAATTTTGATTTTGGGAAATCTGGTGATGTGGCTGTTATCACATACCAACAAAACTCTTATAGTTTATTATTTTGCTTTTCACTCAAAAAGGGCCAATTTTCACTTGGAAATCGGCCAATTTTTGTGCAAAAATAGTCTCAAAATATGGCTATTATCTGGCAAAACAGGCCCATTTTTGAATTTGGAATAAAATACAAACTGAAATGTCAAGTACTTGAATCATCTCTAATTTCAACACTGGAATGACATGTGAAGTATGAATTTGGCAGGGTTGGCTTTGGGTTTAGTCAGGATATGAAAAACAGAGTGGGAATGAAAAGTCCCCCACAGAATCAGATTGAATGAATGCTGAGAAATAAGGCCATTTTTCTCCCAAGTGGACAACACATCAAGGTAGAGGATTTTCCTGATTCAACTTTCTATCCTGAACTTCAAAAGTTAAAAATTTCTGCCACGTGTAATAATTTAGACTTAACTTTTTGCCATTTTTCTCAAGTAGCTTTTCTCCTCTTATTTCTGTCTATATAAAAATAATCACATATCATGTTAAGATCTTCTTTACAAATATTTAAAGGATATTTCATTTGAAGTTCATGGTATTTTTAAAAACACACAGACGACACTGACACTGCCAAATAACCACTGCAGTTCTCAACCAGAGCTCCGAGGCCCCCTGGTGGGCCGTGAGCAAGTTTCAAGGGGTCCGCCAAGCAGGGCCAGCATTAGACTCACTGGGGCCCAGGGCAGAAAGCCAAAGCTCCACCTTCCTGAGCCCTGCCACTCGGGCCTGAAGCTGAAGCCTGAACAGCTTAGCTACACGGACGGGGCCCACTGTGGCATGGGGGCCTGAGCAACTGCCCTGCTTGCTACCCTCTAATGCCAGCCTTGGTTTTTATATGCAGAAAAACAGTTGTGGCACAGTGGGCCCTGGAGTCTTTATAGCATGTTGGGGGGGCCTCAGAAAGAAAAATGTAGAGAACCCCTTCTATATAGTATAGAAAATAAAAGGAATCAGCAACTCTTCTAAATGCAAGAGGATAGTCCGGACGCTGTCAGGAGCAGAACAGAAATTGCAAACATATGGATGGATGCTCCTATTTCTCAAAGTTTGCTCCCAGCACCATAGCAAAGACCAAGCAATGTTCTGCATTTATAGCTCAACGCTCCCTCCGGAGCTATTAGTATCTATTTCTCCACATCACTGCAAATGGAGGCAAAGAGACCAACATAGTCTTGTCACAGTGATGGGGGAACAACAAGACTGAATAATCCCTACTGACACCAAATGCTCTTCAGAACCTCTTTTTGCAAACTGGGGCTTTCAATGAAGCCAGGTTTTAAACTTTTAGTCAGCAATCAGGACTGCAGTGATAGGAAGTTGGTAACACTTTACATTAAGTTAATAAGGTTTTAATGCTCCGTTGCTAGTTGAACAGCATACACTAACAGTCTTATTGAATCGTAATTACTTGTGTAGGTGGAAGCATTGCCAGCAATTATAGCTCTTAACTGGGGACACTGAAAGCTTTTTTCCCAGAAGGAAAAGTCCTGTGTCAAAGTTATAGAGTATGATTAATAGCAGGATCCTGTCCTATACATCAGCCAGCCAGCGTGCAGAAGTATCCAAAGTCCTAAGGCATTCTTAATGTACTTAGTGTCATCTCATCCTATGCTGAGATTTACAGCTGGGATGTCTTGTTTTCCTCCTGCTAGAACGTTTGATTGTAGAAAGAGTAGATTGATTTATATTAATATACATATTCATTTCAGCATTAGATATATGCACACACATTTTAGATATACTGCTGTAAAAACAAACAAACAATTCACTTGGTGAAAAACAAAGAATTGGAATGACATTAAAAACGTCAGTGGGCAAATTTCATATGAAGCGTGCTCCTTTTGTTCATGCTGTGAGTGTCAGAACAATTTACAAATTTCTCTCCCCATCACTCATGAAGCAGCACACTCATACCATGAGTCAGCGTCCTGCTGGTGCATGTGCACACAATACAAACCACAGGCCTGCTGCCGTCTCCCACTGAAGTAAATGGTTGTCTTCACTGGGAGCAAGATCACTGCAGAGTCTTTAGCAGTTCTGAGATTATAAATTTGCTGTCAACATAACAACGTTAACACTTTTTGGCCAAGTATAACTGGATCCACCTCTTTCCTCATTACTACAACTCAATGACCATTTATTAAAAAAGCTGCATGCCACCTTTTGACGATATCACCCAGAACCATCTAAGTGTGAAAACTGGTGAAACAGAGAGAGAATGGCCACTGAAACAAGCAAATCTTTCTCAAAGGCAATAAGACCCTTCTAGAATATTTAAAGGGGTTAAAATAATAAGGAATTCCATCTATTTAAATTGCTTCTTCTATATATGGAAATAGGAAATCATTATTTGGATGCTAAGAGACAGAAGAGTCAAGCTTTCCTTCTATTGCAGTCTGATTCAAAAATGGAAATGCACAAAAAAAGAAACTCTTACCCTGTTCATTGAACTGGAAGCCCCTTGGTCATTGGTAATTTAAATTACAAAAGGAACTCACTAGCTTTTGCAGTGTTAACAAATCAGAGCTTTCCCAGCCTACATAATTGCATTAGTCTGAGGCAAGTGTGTATATCTCTGTCCTCAACACTGGATGAAATGACAGTTTCAAGGACATAAAAGCATATACGTGTATCCAAAGGTCCAGATTTATTTTCCAGTGACTCCAGCAGTGTCAGAACATTTAGTAAAAGTTGCTGTAAAGAATACTAAGTCAATCAGCATTTGAGGTAATGTGACTGCAGCAGACCACTCAAAAGAGCACAACACACTCATTGTGCCATCTAAGCCATTCAATCTTCTCCTGTGCCTCATTTTATGATTATCTCCTTTGAGACAGACTGTAGTTTAAGTGCTGAAGGTAATTGGTAAGATCCAACAGATGTCAAATCAAATTTCTCCACAAAAAATCTTTTCAGAAATCCATCTCTTAAAGCAAGCAAAGATGGGAAGAGAGAAATGCTCCAATCTTTAAACACGGGCTAATTGCTTGTATGTACTGTGTGGGAAATGAATAGAGTAGTACTGGCCCCTCAAGTAAAAAGTGAACAAGAGAAGCAATGAGACACTGCTTATTGGACCAGCCCAAGTCCCTCCCTTCCTCAGATGTTGACTGGTTACAGGGACTAGTTGAGAACTAGATGAATGGCTGGACTGATCCACTATGACAATTCCTGTGTTGCTAAGAAGCATCTTCAGACCTCGAGAGATTCTTCAGGAGCTTCCATAATCATAGTGATGGAATGACTATGCTTCTCCTACTCCTATAAAATTCTGTCTGGAAGCTGCTCTTACCAATTACTTATTCACTGTAAAACATATTTAAAGCCATGTGGGAGGGAAATGCACCTCCTATATTGAGTATCAAAGGGGTAGCCATGTTAGTCTGGATCTGTAAAAGCAGCAAAGAGTCCTGTGGCACCTTATAGACTAACAGACGTATTGGAGCATGAGCTTTCATGGGTGCATCTGAAGAAGTGGGTATTCACCCAGGAAAGCTCATACTCCAATACGTCTGTTAGTCTATAAGGTGCCACAGGACTCTTTGCTCCTATATTGAGTTAGGACCTGATTTTTTTAAAACTTGTGCGTTATACACAGGAGTAGACCTCTCTTCTGTGAGTGAGTAGCCAGCTTAAAAATCAACAAGACTACTGTACTCAGGTGAAAAAGGACTTTCTGATGTTTGCAACTATAAGTCCCCCAATATGCTGCATATATTATTAGAGAACCATTAAAATTCCTTATTAATAATCTCCTTCTCCATACATCACCAAAGATTAATTAATGATCGGTTTCAAAGCTTTCTGCTCTAGCTGACTATTTACTTGGACCAATCATGTCCCCTATCTTCTCTTACTACACAATCTTCAGCCATCTTGTGGCACCTAATTTGGCAGTACTATTTGTAACTTTACTCTTTTTGCAGTCTACATTAGCACAATGAGTCAGAGACACTGTATTTGTCACAGATATTCTCAAATACACCTCATTGTGGCTCAAGCGCCTTTCTAGTCTGTATTTATTTCTCTGTAGGGACATGTCTGATTATACACACCCTGCTGCTTATTCTTTTTAAATGTATCCCTGATAATATGGGGTCATATGGGATCATATCTTCTCTAGCACATGATTTACAGCTGTGGATTAGGCAAATATTGGAACCACATAGGATTTTATTATATCAACAGATCATTATAGCACCAGATAGTCTCTGACAAAAATAAGAGCCCAACAAATAGACACACTGAGGTCCTTTTCTAAAACTGGAAATATTGCCTAAGTGGTTATTCTGGCC
Organism: Terrapene triunguis; assembly: GCF_002925995.2. Taxonomy (NCBI): domain Eukaryota; kingdom Metazoa; phylum Chordata; order Testudines; family Emydidae; genus Terrapene; species Terrapene triunguis. Next base: position 14,091,052 of record NW_020664404.1, read on the forward strand.
AAGAAAACAATGACATTGGACAGGGAGAACAAGGTTGCACCATCATTGGGATCCTGCTAGGATGTTACAGACACAGTCAGACATGTTAAATGCACAGCTTTTTAGTGCAATTCTTCATCTCATGGGCAGCATCATGCTGAATATGCTGATCAGATAACAATGCCTAGTGTGCTGGCTAAAATGCTAGCAAACGGGTTTGTTTTCCATAATGCTGCATTATGATTTTTTAAAATCAAGCCAATGTATTTACTAGAACTGGCAAGGTCTAATACAAAGTGAGACTGATATAAAGATTCTCCTTTCTTAAATATCATTTAGAGGCCTCATCCTGCCTTGATTTTCACCAGATACTTTAAGGGTCGTTGCTAGTGGACATAGTGTCCTGTGTCCTCTATTACTCCATTCTGCCTCTCCTCTTGAGGAAGCAGACAATGGACCGGAATGCAAAGTCTACTTCGCCACCTATGCTTTAGGCTTGAGATGCTTACATTCCTAGCAGTGTGATTTCGTGGGTAATCCCTCATTTGCAAATCTCTCATAATGATAAGTTTATTGTGCAGAAATATTCACTATATAACTGTCATAGGTTTCACCCCCACTCTGGACTTTAGAGTACAGATACGGGGACCTGCATGTGAACCCCTAAGCTGAATTACCAGCTTAGATCTGGTTTTGCTGCCACCACTCCCAAGTACTAACTCCCTTCTCTGGGTAGCCTTGAGAGACTTCTTCACCAATTTCCAGGTGAACACCAATCCAAACCCTTGGATCTTAACACAAGGAGAATTTAACCATTCCCCCTCCTTTCCCCCACCAATTCCTGGTGAGTCCAGATCCAATCCCCTTGGATCTTAACACAAGGAAAAATCAATCAGGTTCTTAAAAATAAGACTTTTAATTAAAGAAAAGAAAGGTAAAAAAAAAAACTCTCTGGGAGATAGCATACAAGCTGATCTCACAGGCAACAGATTCAAAACACAGAGGATGTTCCCCTGGGCAAAAACTTAGTTACACAAAAAATACCCAATTTGATTATTCCCTAATGCCCAAGACAAGTTACAAAGAAAATAAACATAAACCTATTTATTCCCTTCACTAATACTCACTACTTGATAAGAGGCTGATTTCTGGGGCTTTCCCACTCTGGTCAAAACTGAAACTGACTAACAACAAAGAGACTTGATTCCCTCCTTCCCCTTGAACCATCTTGTTCCCCCATTGGTTCCTCTGGTCAGGTGTCAGCTAAGCTAGGTGAACTTCTTAAAGGTAAAAGAGGCATTAACCCTTAACTATCTGTTTATGACAATAACAATTCTATTTTTTTAATAAAACCCCTTAATTTCAAACTTAATCCAGCCAAGAATTTTGCCACACGCAGTCTGCAGCAATATTGTACATTTAGCTGCTACTGTGTATGCACGAAATGATTCCAAGATCCATTACTCTCTGTTATTTAGTGTGTTCACTTGTAGGCATGTAACTGTTTAATTTAAGACATTCATTTAGCACGGTTGTCTTGAGCTGCAATTACCTTTGTGCAATGCAACCACCATTTTTACACATAAAAATTCAGTGTCGGTGATGTCACATAACTCATCCTCCTGTAAAAGCCTCCCAAGTACTTGTCGATGATGCAGGCAATCATGCTGGAAAGGATACTGCTTGATTTATTCTGCAGTCTAGTTCCGTAAAGATGAATCTCACTCATGCTTTCAAATTTGTTTGACGCACTCATGCTGAGTCTAAGTTCTACACTTTGAAGTGTTTTGGAAGGTCATCCTGGACTATAATATGTTACTTCTCTGTTCTTGAAGTAATAAGTAAGACTTCCTGTGAACCTGATGAATTACATATGCAAGCTGTTTGTGCACATAAATCCAGCTATTCCCTGTGATTATCAGGTGCTTCTCAACAGTTTTCTGCTACTTTTAAAATCAGAGCAATAATGCCAAGAGAGTGCTGTTTATGTAAAGCTGGGGAGAAATATTGCTTCTTTGGAAGGAAAGGGAAGGGTTGCAGTCAGCTTACTGATTGTCACTAAAACCAGATTCCATTGCACAGCAGGAGGACTAGTGCTCAAGAACATCAAGCATACTTCCGATCAGATACTCTTATGTAAAGTCAAAAGTAAAACTTCCTAAACCAATAGGTGGAACCCAAAGGTGAAATTCACTCCTCCGTAGAGGGCCAGCACAGAACCTATCCACCATTTAAGTTGCCTTAATGCCCTGGTGAATTCAATTGTACATCCATAACTTGTTCCAGATTCCACCATGGCCATTCCTGAATCTCTTCACTCAGATTATCTTAATTAATATTGCAAGAATATGGCATATAAAATCCTGTGGAAACTGTTTACAGAGATAGCACAGACTCGAATATTGAAAGTGTGTTTCATATCAGTTATTTGCACATTCCTTAATAAGGCAAAAATTAAAATTTTACTTTGTTTTTTTCCCAGCAACTAAGGAATCCTATGGTAAAGCCCTTGTGGATAAAGTCTAGAGTCATACATTGCTTGGAGAAACTTCTACTTTTCTCTCTTCAAAGCAGTAAACTTGAACCTGATTTTAACACGGGCTGAGGATTTTGTTCATTTTCATCAATTTTAATTTCATGCCACTCATAAAAAGCTTGTAGCCAAATTTGTATGAGGAAACCTTTGATTAGCAAAAGAGTAGTTTATCATCAATAAACCCATCAATGTTAAGTGAGCTTCCAGGCCAGATCCTCCTCTTAGCCAGGTGAGATGCACTAGCTGTGTAGCTCAAAAAATGGATATTAGGTCAGCATCTGTGTGCACTATAAAGTATTCTTTGCTAGCTGGCATTTGAGATTAAAATCAGGAGTCATGTACTGAAATTACTATGAGGCACCGTGCTGGATTTCAACAAAATGCTAAACTATTGTTAAGCAAGGGAAAGGCTTACAAGGAATGATAAGGATCAAAAAGATCAATGTAACCAGCTCAGAAACAACACACTTCTCCCAATCAACTAGGCACAGTGGGCCAAATCCCTAGCTGGAATAAATTAGCTCCATTGAAATAGTGTACCAATAATGACATTGGTACAGACAAATCAATGGAGGTACCCCACTTTACATCAGCTGAGGATCTGGGTCAGTGCTAGCATATTAGTTGCACTGTTGCATCTTTTGTTGGTTACCAAGTCACCTCTAGCCAGCAAGAACACAGCAACTTATAGGGATTCCATTTTAGCCTCTTGACCAATATATGCTGGCTAGCATATTTTTATATATATATATATATATATATATATATATATATATATATATATACACACACACACACACACACACACATATATATCCTATCAATAAAATGTATTCTCTGCAGCATATATACATTAGTATGCATTAAGCAGAAAAGCTGGCCTGTATCTTTACTTAGGCCTGGTCTACACTACGGGGTTAGGTAGAATTTAGCCACGTTAGGTCGATTTAAAAATGACTGCGTCCACACAACCAACCCCATTCCGTCGACCTAAACGGCTCTTAAAATCGACTTCTGTACCCCTCCCCGACGAGGGGATTAGCGCTAAAATCGACCTTGCTGGGTCGAATTTGGGGTAGTGCGGACGGAAATCGACGGTATTGGCCTCCGGGAGCTATCCGAGAATGCTCCATTGTGACTGCTCTGGACAGCACTTTGGACTCCGATGCACTAGCCAGGTAGACAGGAAAAGCCCCGGGAACTTTTGAATTTCATTTCCTGTTTGGTCAGCGTGGCGAACTCAGCAGCACAGGTGACCATGCAGTCCCCCCAGAATCGTAGAGCGTAGAATGTTTCTACGCTCCCCCTATCGTCTCCGTCCCTGAGGTTATTGCAGATTAGAAGGCGAGAAAAACTGCACTCACAATGACATGTTTTCCGAGCTCATGCAGTCCTCCCGCACTGATAGGGCACAGCTTAATGCATGGAGGCATTCAGTGGCAGAGGCCAGGAAAGAATTAAGTGAGCGCAAAGAGGGAGGCAGGACGCGATGCTGAGGCTAATGGGGGAGCAAATGGATATGATGAAGCGTCTGGTGGGGGAGCAAATGGACATGATGCAGCATCTGTTGGAGCTGCAGGAAAGCCAGCAAGAGCACAGACCCCGACTGCATCCACTGTATAACCGCCTCCCCTCCTCCCCATGTTCCATAGCCTCCTCATCCAGACGCCCAAGGCTCCGGGCACCCAGCCACTCCACTCCAGAGGATTGCCCAAGGAACAGAAGGCTGTCATTCAAACAGTTTGATTTTTAGTGTGGCTACAATAAGCAATGTGGCCTTGTCCTTCCCTCCTCCCCCACCCCACCCAGGCTACCTTGTCCGTTATCTCATTATTTTTTTTAATTAATAAAGAAAGAATGCACGGTTTCAAAACAATAGTTACTTCGAAGGGGGGAGGGTGGTTGGCTTACAGGGAATTAAAATCAACAAAGGGGGCGGGTTTGCATCAAGGAGAAACACACATAACTGTTACACCGAAGCCTGGCCAGTCATGAAACTGGTTTTCAAAGCCTCTCTGATGCGCAGCGTGCCTTGCTGTGCTCTTCTAATCGCCCTGGTGTCTGGCTGCTCAAAATTGGACGCCAGGCTATTTGCCTCAACCTCCTACCCTGCCATAAACGTCTCCCCCTTACTCTCACAGTTATTATGGAGCACACAGCAAGAAGCAATAACAATAGGAATGTTGGTTGCACTGAGATCTGACCAACAGCGCCAGCGAGCTTTTAAACATCCAAAGGCACATTCTACCACCATTCTGCACTTGCTCACCCTATAGTTGAACTGCTCCTTACTACTGTCCAGGTTTCATGAGCCATGGGAGCAAGGGGTAGGCTGGGGTAAGTGTGACCGCACGGTGCTGCCGGCTGGGAGAGCAGCCTGAGGCAGAAGCCTCCAGCTCGCATGATATTCCAGGGAGGACTGAATCTCCATGAGACGAAACTTAAAGAAGAGAATGACCTGGAGTCTCTGGCTCCCATTCGGTACTCTAAGAGGAGGATGGCCATGTCTGTCCAGGTGCCCCTGATCGACCTCACTGAGAAGGATTCCAAGGAGTCCTCCCAGAGCAGCAGTACCACGTCTGCCAGCAGCACCCAGGAGGACCAGAACGGATCCCCCGAGCTCGTCGCTGGGGAGCAGGAGAGCAGAGTTACAGCGGAAGTGATGGAGCCGTACACCATGCCCTGGAGGTTGCTAGGAGCCAGGCAGGGAAGACGTTCCCAGAACCCCCGGCCAAGCTACATGTCCGATGAGGATGGGTACCAGTCCTACTGCACTGTCTGCTGCGAAGGCAAGGAGCTGCTGCTGTGTAGCAATGCCAGCTGCTGCAGGTGCTTCTGTGTTGAATGCTTGGAGGTTCTGGTAGGGCAAGATACCTCAGCCAAGACAAAAGAGCAAAAGACCTGAAGCTGTTACATGTGTCAACCACCACAGAAGTGCTATGGGGTGTTACAGCGCCGACCAGACTGGAATGTATGGCTGCAAGACTTCTTCACCAGCGACAAAGGACAGGAATGTGATGCACCTAAAATCTAAAAAGGCCCACACATTTCCCAAAGTCACTACCCTTAATAACACAACGTCAATAATTGCATTGGCTACTTCGATCACAGCAGCCCCCACAGTAGACTTGCCCACAACAGCAGCGGTGATGGTCAGGGCCGGCTTTAGGCCGATTCAACCGATTCCCCGAATCGGGCCCCGCGCCTAAGAGGGCCCCACGCCCAAGCCCCGGCACTGCGTACCGGCAAGAGCCAGTGCATCGTACCGGGGTGGCCCGGCTTCCCCAGGGGGCAATTTAAAGGGCCTGGGGCTCCCAGCAGGGGCTGGAGCCCCAGGCCCTTTAAATTGCCACCAGAGCCCCACTGCTGGAGCCCTGGGGTAGGGCTGCAGGGCTCTGGGGGCTATTTAGAGGGCCGGGGCTCCAGCTGCCTCTGCCACCCCGTCCTTTAAATAGCCGCCGGAGCCCCGCCGCTTCCCCAGGGCTCTCGCGGCTATTTAAAGGGCCGGGGTGGTAGAAGCAGGGGAGCCCCGGGCCCTTTAAATAGCCCTGGGATAGCGGAAGGCTCAGGGGCTATTTAAAGGGCCGGGGCTCCAGCTGCCTCTGCTGCACCCCCTGCCTGCACCAGCCCCGCACCCCTGCCCTGCCCGCAGCCAGCCCCTGTCTCCAGCCAGCCCTGCACCCACTGCCCGCAGCCATCCCCTGCTGCACCCCCTGCCCGCACCAGCCCTGTACCCCCTGTCCTGCCCGCACCAGCCCCGCACCTCCTGCCCTGCCTGCAGCCAGCCCTGCACTCCCTGCCCACAGCCAACCCTTGCC
>NW_020664404.1:14097484-14098108 GCF_002925995.2 Terrapene triunguis
CTGCCCGCAGCCAGCCCCGCCCCCTCCGCCCTGTCTCCAGACAACCCCTGCCGCCCCCCCGCCTGAAGCCAGCCAGTCCCACACTCCTCTGTCTCCATCCCTGTCAACCCCTGCTGCACCCCCCTGCAGCCCTGCCTGAAGCCAGCCAGCCCGCCCCACATCCCCGTCTCCATCCAGCCCCGCACCCCTTGCCCTGCCTGCAGCCAGACCCTACTTCCAGTCAGCCCCTGCCCTGCCTCCATCCAGCCCCATGTCCACTGGTGCCCTGCAGTTCCCAGGGCAGTAACCCTGCACACCTGTTTTAATGAGGGGGGCAGGGAGCAGCTGGGACCCACACATGTGCACACCGGCTAGGGTGACCAGACAGCAAGTGTGAAACATCAGGACGGGGGTGGGGGGTAATAGGATCCTATATAAGAAAAAGACCCAAAAATCGGGACTGTCTCTATAAAATCGGGACATCTGGTCACCCTAGCACACCCCCAGGGAGTGGCGGGGACCCACACATGTGAAACAGAGCTCATTAATAACCAATCAACAGCATATATGACGCAATGTACATAATATATAATTTTATTATTTATATAGTTATGGAAAGTAAATAATACCTGGAAGAAATTAAAG
>NW_020664404.1:14098208-14107196 GCF_002925995.2 Terrapene triunguis
TTTTTTTTTTTTTTTTTTTTAAGTCATCCCTGCTGGGGCCCCGCCGAAAATGTTCGAATTGGGCCCCGCACTTCCTAAAGCTGGCCCTGGTGACGGTGAGCTAAGTGGGCTCCATGCTTGCCATGGTATGGCATCTGCTTGGGTAACCCAGGAAAAAAGGCGCGAAACGACTGTCTGCCATTGCTTGCACGGAGGGAGGGGCGACTGACGACATGTACCCAAAACCACCCGCGATAATGTTTTTGCCCCATCAGGCATTGGGAGCTTAACCCAGAATTCCAATGGGCGGCGGAGACTGCGGGAACTGTGGGATAGCTACATATCCCGCTCCATAACTCAATGCTAGCCACGGTAGTGAGGATGCACTCCGCCGACTTAATGCGCTTAGTGGGGACATACGCAATCGACTGTATAAAATCGATTTCTAAAAATCAACTTATATAAAATCAACCTAATTTCGTACTGTAGACATAGCCTTATCCCGTTCTCTTATGCTAAATATCCCATAACACCTTGCATTTAATGAAGTAAGCTTTGGCTTAAGTAGATAGGAAAGTTGTCAGGTTTTATCATAACAACAGGCAGGGAGTTACTCTCACAGGCCAGTACTGGAATGTCCCAAAGGAAGAAGACAAGACATATGATTGTTCTACCCTAGTAAAGGCTTACAAGGTGCCATCACACTTGGTACCTGGAGTGCAGCAGACGTTCAGAATAAAGAGATAAGGGGTACACCATGGTATCAACAAAACAAAGCAGAAAGCGGATTGGTTAAAGTCTAGTTTCAGATGACAACACTGTACCTTTTACCAGTAAACAGATAGGGTATAAAAAGATGGCTTTAGGGTTGTAACGGTGGGAGCACACCTTCTGTGTGAGATTAATGTAACAATGCTGCATGAGTCAGGCTCCCAGAGAGAACCTTTTTCCTGTACTACATTGTTATTGGCTTAAAGCAATAAACCTGACTGATACGGATTATTTGGTCTTTTGAATATATTTCATAAGGAACCAAAGTGTGGTTGCACACACACTGAGATAATTAACCCTTTCTTTACTTGACTAGAATATAACACAGTGTAAAAAGCATCACTCCTGGCATACAGCATCAGCAGCCCTTTTTGTGACAGCATCCATGACGCTAAGTGAGAACGATACAATTCCTGCAGGGGAAAGAGGCTGCAAAATCTCTTAACTAAAATATGTTTTCAGACCGACTTTCACATTAAAAATATTAAAGTGTGAAATTATAGGACTATGACAAAGAGAAATAAAATTAGCTCTGGATAATCTACAAAATGGAACCAGCTTTAAACAGAGAATAAAGGACAACAGGTAACATGGGAACTGCAGGGCACAAGATCAAAATTAATGATATTCTGGCTGACTCATGCTTATAAACACTGCCAACCTAAAAGGGTGACATTGTAAGATACAGGTCTTCTAATCAACTGAGGTCTGGACAAAGTGACATAGAATCCAGTGTTAGTGTGGAAGGCCTTTTTGCCACTCAAACAGAGAAGTGCTCACATCAGTAAGAGCAGCTCAAGTTGGGAGTTTTTGTGCTAGTCCCCAAAAGCTCTGTTTAAATAATGCTAAGATTGTGACCCAAACTGACAGTGGCGAGGAAATCCCAGGCAAGGCTGATCTCGATCCTTTGATTTTTACTCTGTGCACTGAGCTGGATCTAAGAAGGGTGGCTCGAACACCAAGGATAAACAGAATTTTTCATTTCACATCACATTTTTTCATTGAAAAATCTAAGTTTTCCACACAAAAATTGTAACAAAATTGTTTTGTTCAAAGTTTTTTTATGGAAGAAAAGTTGGATTTTTCAGCAAGCTCTACATAGGGGTCACATTTGGTGCAGGTTTAAATTATTACAGACCTATGTCTGCTTGAAGATAGAAGGTGTCATTAACTGTGTCACAACAGTGTTAGCTGCCTTCAGACACCAGCTGACTTTAACGTTCTGCATGAGCCTAAGCATAAATGGCTAGATTTCAAAAGAGCTCAGCGCTGATCAGGTGTATGATGGATACTGAGCTTTTCTGAAGATCTGGCTCTCATTTTGGTGCCTAAATGGAAGCGGAGATCTTTTGAAACTCTTGCTTTAAATCTGCCGTGAGCTGCCAGCTGCTAAGGCCATGGCATAGCATACTTGGCAGGATGGCTATCTATCTGACCTGGGTATCTTCACACAGGACATCCCAATAAAAACCAAAACTCTAATGCACCAATAGCCCCACCAAGTACAAGTGCACTGCTGATACTGACCCATGACAAAGGAGGACTCTTATCTCTGGACCTAAAATCTACCAAGATGTACAAACCTCAAATGCCAAAAGACATGCCACCTGTTTTCAAAACTGTTGGCCTTTCCTGCCCTAACTCTTTGCCAGAGAGCACAGGTGTCGGAGCATCGGCATAGAACTTCACAGGATTGGTCAAGACAGTTGGAATAGATGGGATGTGGAGAAGGTAAAATGGTTTCTAAAGGGAAGTGAGCCCAGTTTGATAGTGCTTTTTGTTTCAGTTATACAGGTGAGAAGTAATGAGTTAGGATTAGGACGAACTTAAAGATTAATGCTCTTTCTGCACTTGTGTTTACCTTTGCACATCAGAGTTCCCCTCCATGAAACCTGACATGTATTCATGTAAAATTGAATAAGTGCCTATACCCTGCAAATAAAATATTAATAAATAAAGTCATTAATGTCATTCTGCATAAAGTGCATTAAAACACATTCCACAGGAACACTTGTTAAATTCTTTTTCACTAAATAAAAGTGACAGCATAGAACCAAAAGTTCTTATACTGCATATAGAGAAATTATGGCCTGAGGACACACAATAAATCCAACTCTGCCAGAATTTTTAAAGATATATCTGCATCTAATCACTACTGGTTTTTGTTGCTATGGGAATATAGGTGAGTTTTCCAGTGATGACATTCCTGCATAGCCATCTCCATTCTGAAATCTAGAGACCAGATGACACCAAAGATCACTGTATTTTATTCTAGAGAACCACTGTTGTATTCACCTTTCTGAGGCAGTATCCCATCACCTCTCCCTGCCCCTTTGCATTCCTCCTCCATGCGGAAGCTGAATGGTCTCTGGCACAAAGCTCCTGTTCCAAGGGGCTAGCTACAGAATTCCATTTTCCCAGCACAAGAAATTCAAGACAGTCTCTGAATTTATGTCCCCATTTTTCTATTAAAAAAAATATCAGGGTTTTTACTGCTTGGCAGTCAGAGAAATCCAAAGACTGAACAGACTGGTGCCTAGGCAGCATACGGAGAGTTGTACTGGCTCTGTTGCACTGTGGCTTCTGGTGGTGTTAGTAGTTAGGCATTCTGCCTGAACTTTTAAATACTTGAATTGGGAAGTTCTCACTCCCAGCAGCCTAGACCTCTTGGTACACTGGTATTAGAGCACGTTGGCACAGCAGTCCCATCCTGAGCTGTTTGGCTGTTCTTCTGGGATGCTGGACCCTATTGAGCAGTTTCCTAAATTGTGATTGAGACTTGTGTGTACCTTTCGCAAGACCTCAGCTGAGGCTCTTCTTGCAGACCTTATGGGCAAGGTTAAATAATTTCCCAGAACTGTGCTAAGCATTCTCGTTGGGAACCAACCTATTCCCTCAAAGGTGAAATAAATAAGGAATTGGTAACAGTGGGCTAGAGAGACAGTTCTGCCTGATTTTATGCTTTCTAGAAATCTCATTTTCTTTTTTAGCATCTAGGTCTGGTATCATACCAAGTGAGATGTAGAGGCAGCCAATTTGTCATTGTACAGAAGTACATAGAAGTTAAGGTTATAAATACCAACAAGATAAAGTCTTTATATTAAATTATCAGCTCACTCTCTCCATTCAAAGGTATACATAGGACATAGCAAAGGAAAAGACACACAACTCACTCAGTGAAACATAGACCTTTCAAAGACTGGACCAGCTTTCAAAGTGAAAGGATTTTGATACATTTGCTAGCAATAAGCAGAACCCATAATTAAATTCCCCATAAAAACCCTTTCAAAGACCTGTCAATTTCTCTGCATGGCCTTTGCCCATGCAGTGACCACCTACTTTATAGGAGGAACAAGAGAGATCAGTGAGAAAAAATGCCAAATGAGAAGCAAAACTGGTGAAACGTGACCTGATAAAGCAAAAAGCAATTTGCTTTATGCTTGGTGAAGTTTGGGAAAAGTTTAAAACTGCCAAACTGGAACTCAATACACCTAAATGCAGCAGCTTCCATTCACTATTGTTGAATAGTCACATACGTTGGGTAGGAAGATTCCAAACTTTATACTCCTGTTATTATATTTGTAAACTTTTATCCTTTTATGGTTCCACTAAGTCTCACTATCTCCACTGCAGTTCAATCAGGGACATCGCTGAGCACGATCTGCATGCCAATCTGACGACATTGATTGTGCCTTAGCACATAACAGGAAAGATTACAAGAAGGTTGTCGTTACCTACCACAAAGTGAAGTCCTAGCACCAATCCTAGCTCCCCATCCTGACATGGGGAGCTGATGCAAAACTCTATGGACCTCTTCACTGGCTCTTGTGTACTCTACTCTAGAATACTGCTCACTCGCTTAGGCACATATCACTTGTCAATTCTCAACTTAACATCGTCATGTGGACCCTTACTGACGCAGTAAAACCAGGGCCACAACCATAGCTTCCCATACTGGCGCATATCCACCCATCTCAAATGCATCACAACACAAGACTTTTTCAGATTTTCCATCGTATTTGTACTGGAAGGCCTTTTTCCCCACATGAAGACCTAAATGACATACTGACTCAAATCCAGAAAACCTTTATTTGCTTGCAGCAAAGAACTCAAAGCTCGATGGCGAGCAAGGTGGAAGGATGCCAACATGCCGAATAAACACCTCATTAAGGGGAACAAAAGTGCTTTTAATTTCTCTCTTCCACGGTATGTTTTCCTATTCAATGCATGGAATGGGACCCGCCTCACTCTCCCCCAATCCCCTCTCACTTCCTTTCCTTAGTTATACTGGGTCATAACTGGGAGACAGGATAAATCACTAGCTGTGCTAAGACTGCACACCAAGCTCTGGAGGCACCCGCTGCAACGTATAGGTAATTCGAGTGACAGAAATCTTCTGTCAATTTTGCAGAAAGATAACCTGCTCAGACAGATAAAGTCCTCATAAACGCAGAAAAACTGGTATGCTATTTCACATATGGCTAAACATAACCAGGGCTGCAAACATCACTCAAATGCAGCAAATCATTAGGGGAAAACCAAAAATCCATGTTCTTGTCTTGCTCATGGAAAGAACATTACAAAGCTTTGAAGCTTATCACCAGGTAGAAAAGGCTGTCCGATGACAGCATTCGCTTTTTTGGAGCTGCTGACTATCAGAGCTGGAGCTTATGAAGAGATCGAGTTGGCACATCTGACACCTGGGTGGGACACTTTAGGCAGACACTGGGCTGGATTCTAATCTGAGACATGCGAACATCCATTCCTGAATAACATGAAAAGCTTCCTCTGCTCAGGCAAAGCATCTGATTTCCAGGGCTGTGCAGTCATGATCCCACATACCTCAGATTAGATCTGAGCACAGAGAATAGAGAAATAATGCCATTAAGGAGGCTTTTTTGTGTGTTTATTTATTACTTCGGAAAAGAAAATAAGACTTCAAAGTTTCAGAATAAACACTTGGCAAAAAAAAAAAAAAAAAAAAGTTTTTCCTTTTGTTTTCTATAAATCTCATTTGTCCAGAGCTATAACTCCACATTTATTTTTCCAAATACAGATTCATATTTAGCAATACATATTTTATTATAACTATTATCAGAAAATCAAGATTGCTGGAATTTTGTACTTCAAGCTACACTGCTCACTCCAATACTATAAAATGCATCAAACATTAGGTTCCCAGTGTAGTCAAAACAGAATTAATATTTAAAACATGATGTTGCAAGCCACCTGGGATGACTTGAAAAGGAAATGAGTTTGCCATCCAGTGAATACTGAGAAAATATAACCTATGGGGAATGGAGAGCATGTGAGAGTACAGTCTGAACAGCTTATTGACAAATGCAAAAAGAATGAGAGACAGAGTAAGCTGGGCAATTTTGCACTGATTAAAGCAAGTTACAATCCAGAGGTCTGCCTTCATCTCTCTTCTTGTCTAACAGAAGACACCGTTAGCTTCCCACCTAACAACACGGAGGAAAAGGTATTACAGTCAGTCTTTTATACAAAATGTGAAAATGACCATTTTCTGGCTACGCCATTCTTCTGAGAGTTGTGGCGCAGTTTGTAGAACAAACAGTCTTAAATCCCTTCCATGTACATCAGGACAGGGCATTAACGCTGATGCTGAATTTGCATCTCTGAAGAAGGAGCCAGATAAAATGAATGCGGCCCATTAGCCAGACACGGAACTCTTTAGAAGCCGAAGTAAATGATGTATATATCCCTAAAACCCAGTGAAAGATTCTGCACTTTCCTTTTGGGAAGTAGGACACGAGCTCTTTAGTTTAGACGGAACAATAGGAGGCTTCAATCAAGGCACACAAAGAGCCTTGGAGAGTTGCATAAGCCTGATGCAGCTTTTCCTTATTAGATGCAGAAGTGCAGACACAGGGGTGGAAGGGTACTTTTCCTTATCTGTGCTGGCAGTACTCTTCAGAGGATTTGTCTGATGGCTTTTAGTCACAGATACTGTACTAGGCTGACAGCCTCAAGTATCTAAATAGAATAGATCATTTGGCTTCACTTCTCCTTGCCTAAGGGAAACTGTGCGTCCATGAGGCTCTCACTTCCTACAGGCAAGGGCTGAAGAATCAGGGCGGGTTACGTACCTGCAACCTAGACTAAGAGCTATCCTTTGCCTCCAAAAGTTTCTTCAAACTTCTCAAACAGGGACTTCATCCTGGGACAAAGGCTAGAGTCCTGGCAGACAAACAACACTGAGACTGCCACCCACCTGTGTGGACAACCAGCAGCTAAGAAATCCTCATGAGCAAGAGCAGAGTGAATGCCACAACAACAGTGTGGATTTGTCTCCAAAGGGCTCAGGCCATCACCAGCATTTTTTTGCCAACTTCACAATCTGATGGCAGTACTGGCCCAGACCACAGCACAATGCAGTGTTTGCTGAGCCATCGATCCAAACGCAGGTGTTTTGCTGCCTTTGCCACTATCTATAGCATCTCTGACATGTTATTCCTAGAATGACATTGCAGTGCTGCTTTGTACTCACTGAGCTGTTATGCATTCAATGTAATTCCTGCAAAGACTGAGTGATTTTATGCCCAGTAGCTCAATAGTTATTAGTTAGGCATAGTAGGATCTCAGCAGTAAAATCTCATGTTTCAGGGCATAAATTGATCACTGCAGGAGTCAGGAAGGAGTCCTTTGTCCCACGTACAGCAACACTCAGCTGGTCCAATGAATTATGGAGAGTGACAGATTTCCATCTCCCTCTGAAGCATGAAATGTTTGCCACTTCCACAGGCAAAATACTAGACTTAGCAGGCAGGTCAGTGATCTGATCCATTATGGAAAGTCCTACATTCCAGTGATTTTACAGAGCTGGGGGTGTCTGTAGAAAGAGTGGGGTTATAATCAAGAATTGGCCTTTTTTCTATCCATGCATACATATATACATGCATGCATGCAACACTTCTTTTCATGTTCTAAAGAGTCAGGTCTGAGAAGGGAATTTATAGACAATTCTCTTCTTTTGAAAGATGACTTTGTTAATGCAACACCAGTGGAGAAAACATGTTATAAGTGGATTCTGACATTTTCAGCAACAAAGGATTAATCTAGTTTACTAGATGGTTGCTGTTGGCTTAATTGCTAACAATATCTGGTAGAATTTCTGGTTGGGAATTTTTTGTCAAAATATTTTTTTCATTAAAAATGCAGATTCCTTTGTGGAAAATGTTGGTTTTGATGAATTTTCTGTTTTGAAACATTTTTGAAATGAAAAATTTGAAATTGTTGAAACAGCCCATTTCAACATTTTCAAAAGGAAAAATTCTATTTTTTCAGATCAAAATAACTGTTTAAAAATTAAGTTAATTTTAATTTATACTTAAATTTAAAAGGTCAAAATCTAAAACAAATGTTTTGAAATTACTGTTTGGATTGATCCAATCTAAAGTTTTTCTGGATTTTCAGTTTGTGAAAATCTGATTTTGACCTTTTGTCCCATATTGGGACAGGAAACAAATTAAAAAATTTGAAAATTCTTGTAGTATGAGAAAACAGTCTCCCGACCATCTCTAATCTCTGCAGTACTATGTGGATATTGGGGATAGCAAGGCCCAATGGGGGTGCTAGAAGGGAGCAAATATTAAATTTTTTAAATTTCCTTCCTGGACTTTGGAAGAGAAAAACATTTTGCCTCATTTTTATTTCAAGCTCGTGTGTATGCTATGGGCATTTCCAAAAAGTGGCTGTGAAATCCTTGGACTCTTCGCAGCTATTCCACTTCACTGAACACAGCATAAGAAGCTGCAAGTGTAAACAGGGCCGAGAGATCTTGCTGAAGTCCACCCTGCGAGTTATGCAGGAATTAAACTCTGTGCTTGTTCTGGGCAGGGACTGACAAATTGGGACAAAACACCTGCCCCTGGAAAACATCAAACAACTGCCAAATTTTAATTTATTATGGGCACCATTTCCTCCTGCAGGAGAGACATGTGACCACAAAACTCACTGCACTTAGCCACATCACTACCCAACAAGGTGAAGGTGGGAGGACAAATGCAATAACTCAGGTGTCAAAATACAGACTAGGTACAATTTTCAAAAGCCCCTAAGTGACTTCGGAGGCCAAGACTCACTGAAAGTTACTAGGACTAGGGATCCTAAGGCGCTAAGTCACTTTTGAAATTGGGGATTTAGGTGATTAAGTAACTTAGGTGCTTTTGAAAAACTGATTCATTATATTAATAATGGTAATTATGGTGTATTAAT
>NW_020664404.1:14107596-14152520 GCF_002925995.2 Terrapene triunguis
AGCAATAACAGCACAATTTAACCCAACCAAAAAAAGGGAATTAAACAGTAAAGTGATCATGTGACTGGAGGAGGCTTGGAGCAGGATCTTATCCTATGAGTGCATAGGCTTTGCTTAAGAGCTTGGTCCTGACTGCACACATATTTTGCAGATGAAATCTCTGATAACATTTCTATTAGTAGATTGCTAGAAGATGGCCAGAGGTGAGCTTTTAAATGAACTGGGCAGATTGACTTTGATGGTATGTGGAAGTTTACGTCAATATTGGACGAGATTCTCCTGGCCAGATATGCTATGCTCAGTGCAAGTCCAGAGAAATGAGCAAAGCACTGCTCCTCACTCTCAGAGAGAATGGACACCAGCCCAATCCCAATATCCAGGTGGAGCAGCCTTTAGCCCCCTCTAATTTACACCAGCTGGAAGTGGGAGGAGTCACCTGGATTGAAGAATGGGCCAACAATATCCCCTTTTCTCCTGCACCAGGAGCCAGCAAAGGGCGGGTGGAGGAGCTACTAAAATGGCCCTGTACTTCTGGAGCCTTCTCCTATGCAGGGGAATCCTTCTGGGGCCACTGAAGTTGCAGAACTGGATCCATTAGCTGTACATTCAGGTGTTTTCTCCTCCAAAATGAAAAGTTTGATCACTGAAAATAGGAAAAAGTACCCCCCAAAATGTCCAAAACTAGCAGCAAGGTGCCCTCTCTTGTTCTCTCACAGATGTCTGTGTGCATCTGTGCACACACATGTTTATGTTTCCTTCTCTCCTATAAATTGCCTTGTGTTTACTGATACTGGATTATCTGCAAATCCAAACTATGTCATGGAGGTCAGAACAGCAGCACATTTTCAAAAACGCAGTACGGACCAGTAGGTACCTTAAACTCCTCCATTTCTAACTCTCCTAGACAATAACTAAATGAATAAAACATTCCACAATTGATTGATTTACTGCTACTAATGTTCCCAGCCACACGTGAGGTCAGCACAGTTCAAGGTAGCAAGCACTTCCATATTACCGTCCCAGTTTATTCTTCACTGCATATGTTCAGCAGGGGGCAGTGAGTCAGCCTATGAATCATATTTATGGTATTGTGTGCCACACTGGCTTTCCCTGTGTAGCACACGAAGAATCTGAGAAAGCATTAGAGGTTTTATTTGAAGCCTAGAAATTCATAATCTACAGTATGTCTATTAGTTATTGAAGGGAGACAGCCATTTCCTTCAAAGGAACAAAACTGAAAATGATATGGAATGTCCTGCTGCGAAACCAAATCCTTGCACTGCTTTGAAAATCTGAACTAGTACCTCTTCCTTTGTCTATTTCAATTAATTATTCCTGTATGCACATACTGGGCCATATTACATCAAAATGAAACTTGTGCCTTAAAAGGAGCTCCATAGTTTTCCCTTTCTAAGCAAACATTAGACATAAAACAGACAGGTTATGACTTGTCTCCTTTGGTGCCCTGACATGGTCTGATGCTGTACTTGCTGTTTAAGCAAGTGGAGCAGGGTCAAGGAAGGTCCTTTAGCTGATCGGAGACAGTTGCCTAGCATACCTTCTGTGAGAAGGCAAGAAACCTCCATAGAACAGTCACAGTAAATACTTTATACTTTTTTAGTGCCTTCCACCCAGGAACGTCACATCATTTCACAACCACTAATTACACCTCACAACACATCGAATGAGATAGGTGTTCTGCTCATTTTACAAATGCCTCAATGGAGGCACAGGACATCCTTTGCCCAAGGCTACACAGCAAGTCAGTGGCAGAAATGGGAATAGACCCCTGGAGTCCAACTCCCAGTCTAAGTACTAGACTATCGTTCTCTCTGTAACGTGGCACCTAGAAGAGTGATCCTGTGTTTGCCAGGGAATCGCAACATGCGCTAATCTCCAAGATCCTCCTTCTTTGAAAGAGAGACACAAGATATGCTAAAGGACCAACTTTGGAATGATGCTGCTATGACTGCAGAGTGTTATCCCACAGAAAGGTGTGCAGGTTGTCGCCCTATTTGCCTTATCTACCACAAAAACAAGAAAAAAGGAGGCTCCTTATAACCTAAATGAAATAATGTATATACTTGTTACTGTGTTTTTGAATATTGTCTCAGGGGTTGTGGTTTTAAAGATGTAACTGAGCCTGGTGGAAGGCCAGAGCTAATGTTTTAAAATTTTATATTTTTAAAAATTAGTATTCATCTTACTGAGCTGTGCTGATTTTAAAACACGTATTTACTGTATTGTGTGCTATGGCCTAAGGCTCAGACACTACATTAATAAACTATCCTAGAAAAAGGAACGTTATGAAGAGCTGCATATGAGCAGCATGAGCCAAACACTGCATCCTTTTCTTCTATAACCAGACAAGACTGGAATCTGCTAACTGCTAATTGAAATGACTAAGGTGAACAGAGAGAGACTAGGCTGGAAACACATTACAACCTACAGAGGATGAATCTTCCTTCTCAACGCATAGATGCTTTATGTTCAAGACAGGCTCTTACCTCTCAACTCTCCTAGATCCAATGTCTTCCCTAGTTGTTCTAATAAGTCGGCCCTGGCTGCGTTCTTTTTGTGCTTTTTGCCATCATAATGTTGTTGTGCCATCATGGGGTTATTGAACCAGGCTGCACAGAGCTGGCAGTACCTGTCTGAGTCTCTTCTTTGGTGAGGTGAAGTCACCACAGGAGAACTATCCGCATGTGGCTGCTTTAGTGAACTCAGAGTGGTTTCTGTAAAAGAAAACAATCAGACATGGAGTTTTCCCAGCCCAACCGCTATTCGTACCATACCAGAACCTTAAATAGACAGTCCCCACATTTGACACAAAGAAGAATTAGCAGCGGTTAGCACTTCCATTGCAAATACTGCTGCTCTACATATTTGAATGGTATGGCTTGGAAATCTACCATCTCCCTTAAAACAGAAATGTTAGTGCGCTTAGGCAGCATGAAACTATTCCTCAATTATTTGCATTACACCAGCTCAGAAAGTAAAGCTTCTTTTAGTTGTAGTTACATGGTTTATTATAAAACTTTACCTGTTAAAATGTTCTTAGTAAAACTGCTACTTATATATAAACATACTGGTGAAGAATAATCAAAAATAGTAATCAAAGAGCATAACCTTATGTATGGACATTCCATGTATAAAACCAAACATTTCTCAGGGTAGGAAAATTGTTAGGTTTATAATCATCTGAACATTCTTGTTCTCAGTTTGTTTGGTTTTAGAAAATAATAGAAAAAAAACCCGAAGAGTTTTAAAATGCCACAAATAAAGACAGTATTCAGTAGTCAATTCCCTCTCTCAAATATCTTAATACACTATTAATAGGTGCCATTGACATGTCAACCTTCCGGTTTAGCCCCTTAGTCCTCTTCAAAGTCACCAGAAGGCTCTAGCAGTCTACTTTTGAAAAAGTGATCCTAATTCAAAAGGTTTCAAAAGAAAAATGGATCATTAGTCATAATGCAGTACAGGAGCAGCATGTGTTTGCTGTGGCCTCTCTGCTGAATTTAGTACAGCTGATGAAAGAAAAAATAAGTTATATTAAAAAGGTAAACATTGTGATGCTGTTGGAATACCAGAATACTCACTTATTAGTACTTAATTGGCACACTTAGCTCACATATTCTTTTAATGTGGTTTTCCATTTTTAGATTTTAAAGAAAATGTCTAATATCAAAATAATTACTTAAAACTATGCTCTCAGGAAATATGCTTCTTGGGATGAGAGTAGGAAAATTTGCACTCTAAAAATCAGTTTGAGAGCTCTTCTTCTGATCAAAAGGTTTCACTGCTATTCTAGCTCAACTCTAATGAGATTGCAGCTGTAGGGACTGACAAAGTGATGAAACAACTTCATTATTTGAGTCTGCGAAGTTCCTCAGTGAGCAAAATAATGATATATTTAGACACATAATTATGACCTGAACCTTCTGTAATCTCTCCGATGGTTCAAGAGTGTTAATACAAGTTACAAATCTTCAGCTGACCGGTATGTGAAAGGATCTCTATTAGCTTTCCTTAAGGAAATTGTATCTTGCCTCTAATGTTACTTACAACCTTATCAATTTTCAGGGTTTTAGAAGAGTCTATTGTTTTTTATTGGCAATGGCAAAGGTATTGGATTTTCATTTCCTGAATTACAGTTGATTCTGAAACACAGTTCTCCTACTTCCTAAGCCCTGATCGGGGAACCACTTAGGAAGAGAAAAATATCCTAGACTGATACCTCATATGTGCTGACAAGAGCGAAACACTACAAAGTATTAACAAAATGAGCTCCTTTGGGTATTAGGGTTAACAAAATTATTATATAATTGACTCTTTTGTGGAGACATTTATTCTCCTCTTTGTATTGACTAACAAACTTTCCACTTACTCTGGTTTGATTTATTTCATTCCACAAAGTGATGGTGTTGTCTATTCACTGTATAGCTATTGTTTCACTGGTATAGTTAGAAACAAGATAAAGAGTAGTTCTGCTAAATAAAACTGTCTCCCGTTCCCACATCGATTGTGTGTCTTAGACTGTACGCTCTTTGGGGCAAAGTCCGTGCGCTTGAAGACTGCCTAGCACAATGGAGCCCTAATCCTGACTGCAGCTTTTAGGTGCTTCTCCAGTACAAATAATAAATGGGAACACTAGCTACCCTTACTCTCAAGCTAATACAGCTCACTGATTTTATTCTATCTTATCCATTCACACTGTCACTGTGGGAGGGACTGTGTGCTGGGGGTTCAGAAAGGAACTTGGGACTGGCTGGGGTAAATCCACCCCAGCCCTGCTCCGGGCAGCCCAGAGCAGCCTCCTGAGGGGGAGCTACTGGCAGAGCCATTCTCCCCTCTGCTGCCCAGGGCCACTTGTTTGGCACAACAGCCCCAGGCAAATTCCCCAATTCCCTTCTGGGACAGGAGCCCACATCACTGGGGAGAGCTCTGGGCGCTCTAGGGAGAAATCCTCAGGGTAAAATCCTGGGGCATGCAGCCTCTGCCTCAAGCACCATCCCGGAACAGGCTGCGCCACAACAGGGCGCCTGCCTCACTGCCCCCCACTCACCCATGAAAAGGAGCATTGTCTGTCTCGGTAGCAAACGCAAACTCTTTTATTCACACGATATGCCACAGTCTGTGGATGCCTCCTGGTAAATGCACTTCCTCCCACAGCAAAACAAGGTCACAACACAGCAGCTCCTCTCTCCCATGCCAAGGTCACCATTCCCAGGTCACCCACCTGAGCGCCATTAGCCACTCTGTCCCAGTTCTTTCTGAGCCGGCTCCAGGGCCCCTCTCCAGGCCCCACCCTGACAGTGCCAAGACCCACTTCTCTCCCACAAGTGTTCTCCAGTAGCCCCAGTCAGGTCTCCTTTCAGTGATAGGAGTCCTACCCTTCACACTAAGTGTCCATTCAGGACCACAGCCCTGCATTGCTGAAAGGTGGTGTGAATCCTAGCTCTGCTCCTAGGATCCTCCTGCCTCCTCAACTCCTCTTGCTTCTGGGCCCAGCTTACACTGACCAAGCTGGTCCTTTCCCGGATTCCTGGGGGCCTCTGCACAAGCCTTCCTCAGTTCCCACAACTTGGCAGGGTCCCCAGCTCCGGCCAGTCCTCCCAACAGCTCTCCACAGAAAACATCCCTTGCAGTTTGGTTACTGAGTGCCTTCAGCTTTTCTCCCTCCAGCAACTCTCTGCTGCTCCTTCTCTCAGACAACTCTCACCCACTCCTTCTTATAGCACTCGGTCTCTCCTTTATATGGCCCAGCTGCCTTCTCTAGCTGCCTCCCAAATGGGCTTTAATCAGCCACAGGTGCACTAGACCCTGCTCCCACTTAAAGGGGCCAGTCACCCTGTGACAGGGACATACCCTCTCCACAGCCCACACAGGGAGCTGATGGGCCAGTCTGCCAGCTCCTGTCTCAACTACGCCCCTGAGCAGACAATGATTCCCTCACCATTCCTGTGCTGCCCAGACATCTGGTTTGGATGGGAGCCAGCAGAGAGGGACTGTGCAGAGACACACCCAGTATCCATGTCTCACCGCTTCAAAGTCCTTCACTTTCGAGTGGCCTGGCTAAGGCCACATAAGGAAATAGTATCACACCGACACCCACTCACCCACCCACCATTGGGTTACAATCACAGAGCTTGGCACACATAGAGCTTCATGCATGGCTTTGTGTCAGTCATGGAGCAAAGCCTTTGGGTACGACAGCCCGAGTGTCCCTCTCCGACCACATCCCATCACATGCTGCTCTTTTATTTGTATCTCTAATAATGGTGTGAGAAACAGGAAAGCTATCTGAGACTGATCTCCATTTCCTGGTCCCTGTCATATGGGTTACTAAGATCACACACCCTCTGTCTCACAGCAGGGGTCAAAGCAGGGACCACTGAGTCCAGTAACTACTGTTAGTGTCCCGTCCATCAGCAAACAGAGGGGGTCACATACACAAGTGTAACTGCACTTTATGACTCTCACTCAGAAGTGACGTTTTAGTTCCTTCTGGCGGCTCTTCCTAGGCGAGAGCTTTCTACTTGTCACCAGGAACCTCGTCTTGGTCTCCAATTTGGAGGGGGCAGAATTATCTGTGCAATGCTAATAACTCCCAGCTTTGTAAACACAGTCATGTAGTTAGATGTTTAATATTCAATATTTATGCCCACCTTTATTTGCACCTAAATTAGCTGAGGGTATGACAGTTTCCTTGTACCTTTCCCAACCTACCCACCCTCATATGCTTTGCATGGACTGGGCACAATATGCCCCCCTAAGCCTTGCTGGAGGCACGCCATACTACACACACTGTATTGTTCTGTACATTTCTTGCTAACTCCGTATATACAGTGCTGAGATGTTTCCAGTTCAGGTCCCAGACGCTTTGGTGCTTTCTCCCACAGAAATATAGTAACTAGCTCTGCTCTTTCTTTTGAGCCTCACACAGTTTTTATTATGCAACTAAAGGACAAAATTACTTCTCCAGAAGAACTCACACGCAGCAGTCAGTGCTCAGGAAAGGCCAGATGGCATTTTCCTCATAAAATTACTTGTTTCTCAACAAATAAAAGCAATCTGTCTATAAATTCAGTGCCTTGCATTCCAAAAGGACAAATAAACCCGTATAGGCACTGAACACAATCCAGATAAATGGCAGGAAAACGGTATGTGATCATGTAATTCAAGACTGCATTGTAATGCATATGCACAAGAAGGCAGAGTTAAGGCTGCAAAGTGAAGCAATCAAAAATCAGGAAATGGATTGCCTAATATGCGTAAGGTTCTTTTAATGCAGTATTTTTGTGTGGAATTGTAATTAAATCAAGTGTAGCTTTCCTTGTGTATTATTGCCAATACTAATAGTTTACCAGCTCACAATCCTCCCCTACTCTTAATAATCAGTGTCAACAACTGTCCAGTGCTTTGAACATAGAATCATAGAACTGGAAGGGACCTTGAGAGTCCCCAGCACTCAAGGCAGGACTAAGTACTATATAGACCAGGGGTAGGCAACCTATGGCACGCGTGCTGAAGGCAGCACGCGAGCTGATTTTCAGTGGCACTCACACTGCCTGGGTCCTGGCCACCCATCCAGGGGGCTCTGCGTTTTAATTGAATTTTAAATGAGCTTCTTAAACATTTTAAAAACCTTATTTACTTTACATACAACAATAGTTTAGTTATGTATTATAGACTTATAGAAAGAGACCTTCTAAAAACGTTAAATTGTATTACTAGCACGCGGAACCTTAAATTAGAGTGAATAAATGAAGTCTCGGCACACCACTTCTGAAAGGTTGCTGACCCCTGTTTATAGACCATCCCTGACAGGTGTTTGTCTAACCTGCTCTTAAAAATCCCCAATGATGGAGATTCCACCACCTTTCTAGGCAATTTATTCCAGTGCTTAACCACTCTGACAGTTAGGAAGTTTTTCCTAAAGTCCAACCTAAACCGGCCCCGCTGCAATTTAAGCCCATTGCTTCTTGTCCTATCCTCAGAGGTTAAGAACAACATTTTTTCTCCCTCCTCCTTGTAACAACCTTTTATGTACTTGAAAACTGTTATGTCCCCTCTCAGTCTTCTCTTCTTCAGACTAAACAAACCCAATTTTTTCAATATTTCCTCCTAGGTCATGTTTTCTAGACCTTTAATCATTTTTGTTGCTCTTCTCTGGACTTTTTCCAATTTGTCCACATCGTTCCTGAAATGTGGCGCCCAGAACTGGACACAATACTCCAGTTGAGGCCTAATCAGTGCGGAGTAAAGCAGAAGAATTACTTTCATGTCTAGTCTTAAGTAAGTGCTAAGTACACGCTGGCCCTGCCTGCTGGGAAGCAAGTGCAATTTGGAGCATCTGCTGCTCCCCATTCACTGGAACTCCTCCTTACTGCATTGTGCAAAGTTCAGGTAAAAGTCCTTCCTGCACATATGGCTCTGTCTGCTTACTGTACTCACACACTATATATTCTACTAAAACCCTGATTATTCATATTATGTCCCAGTCACGAAGAATGGACTAAATGACACACAAGGTTAACCCAAAAGCAGAAGCCCATTCAGTTTTACACCATTTTGATATTCGATGCTCTCCGGTGTAGTAGATGGTGTGTGCACGTCTCAAAGATCCCACGGCTGTGTGGCTGTAAATTGCGGTGTCTGGGTGATTATTCCAGTTCAGCCAAACTTTGGAGATGTGTTTCATGCCTTCCCCCCTCTATTCCCATACACACACTGTATCACGAGAGTTGTTAGTGGCTGACTTTTTTTTTTTTTAAGGGGAATACAAGAATAAAACCTGCAATTGTTTCAGCCATAAGAATTATCCTCTAGAGTCTTATAAGACAAAATCTTTCTATTCTTATCTTTATTTTTGACCGCTGGGATTATCCGCAGTAACTGTAGAAGCGTTTGGGCATCTGGCACCTTATAAATAAATAGTTATTACGTGTCAAGATCCAGGAGTTATAGTTATGTGGTATATTGGACATGCTGCTTGCCTAGGCCCCAGCTATAAAGTTAAATATGTTGGCTCCTTTGGCCAGGTTTGCCCTTGTTTAGATGTTAGCTGCTGCCTTGAGGGAGACTGGGGTGGCATAAGTTCACATAGCTGGTGGTGTCCTCAGGATTTATGTCTGCTACACACTAAAGAATTATGACTGTAGCATACTATTCCCTTTGCTGCTGTGTTAGCTAAATGGCAGAGTGAACTCCAGATTGCATGTAAGAGCCTGTCTCACATCAACTCTTCCTTCACTGATTCGCAGCGCATACCAGTCAAAACATAACTAATGGGGAGAGGTCATTAGTGGGACTTGAAATTAGGCCTTTGTCTTTTCCATTAAGTCAGTGTTTCCCAAACTTGGGATGCCGCTTGTGTAGGGAAAGCCCCTGGCAGGCTGGGCCGGATTGTGTACCTGCCGTGTCCACAGGTCCGGCCAATCGCGGCTCCCACTGGCCACGGTTCGCCGCTCCAGGCCAATGGGGGCTGCAGGAAGCGGCAGCCGGTACGTCCCTCGGACCTGCAGACATGGCAGGTACACAAACCGGCCTGGCCAGCCAGGGGCTTTCCCTACACAAGCGGTGTCCCAAGTTTGGGAAACACTGCATTAAGTGATCTTAGTAGTTAGGGATAAAGCAGCAATCACACTCCCTCAAGCCACCAGGTATTCTGTGCTACCAAAGCCAATAATCTCCATGCTAGTAAGAGTCCAGTGTGGAATGTTCTACTCATTCCAAGAGCCATTGGCTGCTTCAGATGTGTAAGGAAAAGATGTGAAGCCCAAGGGATTTCCCTCTACACTGCACTTTTAATAGCGCTTTGTATCTGTGTGAAGGGAGCATACTGAGCTACCAAACCAGAACTCCTCTCTCTCACTAGCGGCAGTGTTTTACACTAGTCTGTGCTCACTTTGGGGTGTTCATGATTTCACCAGGTACACAGTGGTGAAGCATTAGTCCTCCTCTAAGTGATGCATTTGTAATGCAAAATCTATTTTTGTACATTTGCAGCCCTTAGACCTCGTTTACAACTACAGCTAGGCCTGAACTATTGCCATCTTTAACCAACAATTAATGAAACACATCCCGTATCTACTGGAACTCGGGATCTTCCTGAACAGAAATAAATGAAAGTTGACTTCACTCCAAATGGGAATTTAGCTTTTTGACACACGGTACCTTCTAGCCAAAAACAGGACAAAATGTCATTCCCTCAGCAGCAGCATGAAAATAATTAACCCTAGCAAAAACTTCAGACTTTTAAAAAAAAAAAAAAAAAAAAACTGTTCTTCCTTCCTTTGACTCTGGTTCTACTGGTGCAAGATGTTACGTTGCTTATAACAGTCTGTCTTGCATTCTTTTTTGGTATAGAAGGGACGTGAAGCAACATTTACAGTTAAACACTTCAGCACACTGGTGATGGACAACTGTTTGACTTATTTCTTGTGTACAACGCTTGCTAATCATAGGACTACTTACAAAAGCACCGAACTCCTCACCCTATCCAAGAGGCGCTCAGGATAACAATACTAAGAAATTAACCACTCAGTTGCACCATTACAAAAGGGAATTGTGGAAATATAGTTTCCCTCAGAAAAGAAGAAATTCCACAGATAAGGTTGACACTGAGAGCTTGTCTTCACTAATCACTGCAGCAGGGGCGGGCAAACTACGGCCCGCGGGACCATCCTGCCCGGCCCCCGAGCTCCTGGCCCGGGAGACTAGCCTCCCCTAACTGGCTCTCCATACAATTTATGAAACCTGATGCGGCCCTCAGTCCAAAAAGTTTGCCCGCCCCTGCACTACAGCGCTGCTGTACCATGCCGACGGAAGAGCTTCTCCCATTAGCATAGTCAATCCACCTCCCCGAGAGGCAGTAGCTATGTCAACGGGAGAAGCTCTCCCATCAATATCGCACTGTCTGAGCGTGGGATTAGGTCGGTTATAACTACGTCGCCCAGGGTTGTGGATTTTTCACATCCCTGACCTGACTGTAGAGTGGATTTATAGTCACAACCAAATTCTGAGAGTTATTTTATTCTGTCACTTGCAACAGATCTGAGACTGAAAACCTGAATCAGGCACCAATGGAGTGAAATGCCAAAGAAATGCTGTTCATGGTGTTTCCTGATGGGAGCGGTGTGTAGATTATTGCATCTCTAAAAATATGCGTACCTTTGACATTTTGCTGCGTAGTATCATTTCTTACCCAGAATGGCAATGCTGGGTCTTATACTGCACATTAACTATCAGCTGTGGAACCACTGCTCCGGAGACATGGCACTTCCTCAAATGATGATTCATCATCAACTGCCCTACTCTCCTGGTGCTGATGTACCATTTTCCACCTTCCTGAAATGGCAGGTCCCAGCACTTAGATAAATGAGGGTAGCAGCTATTATTTTACCCACAATTCTCGGTTTTATAATTTGCACTGATGACTGAATGCAAGTTGACAGAAGATGCTAGAGACGACTAGAGAAATTCATCAGTAGTGTTGGTGACATGAAGCCTCTGAGGGCGCCAGCATCACACAGCAAAAGGAATGGGAAAGGATCAGAAATATTTCACCACAGTGATGAGACATCACTTTTTCCAGTAATGAAAAAGCTTATTGTCAGATCACTCCTCAACCTTCTAACTGCTCCAATTGGGAAAGGATAAAAGATCAGCATTTTGTTAACTCTGAGATGATAAAATTCAGAAGTATAATATTTCTGAAAGAAATTGAAAACCAACCCAAATTTTCTGTGATACTGAGTACACAGGAAAACCAGAATATCAAGTAGCAGTTAGCTCTCAAATCCAGGATACAACATGAGTTTGTGCAGAGATGCAGAATACATTGAAATGTATCTGCATTATTCCCCTGGTCAGAGAGGAAGACTGCTGTGTAATGAGTAATTGTTATTTAAAGCTATCAAGAAAAGCATCTAGATTACCAGATAGGAGTACCAGGATAATCCTTCTTTGCTGATAAAGCTGCTATGGCAGAAAAGTGTGCTGCATGTAAGTGTGCTTGACCTATATAGGGCATACATTAGTCAAAGTTGAGGGTTTATGTAACTTCACACTGATTCAGAAGATCTTTACTAATTCAATAAAGAGCTCAAACAACAAGTCTGGATCTAGCATAAAAATCCATGCAAAAGGACTAAACCCCTCTCAGCTGTGTTATCCAGCAGTGAAGAAAACAAGCTGGTCACTAACAGTACCTCGTTTACAGGGAAAAGTACTCAGACTCATAGGTATGTCAGATTCACAGGCTCAAGATGGGCAAGTACTTGGATGGGAGAAGTCCATGGGAGGTGGGAGGGGGACAAAAACAAAGACTAGAAGTGCGTGTTAGAATATAGTAGATGGCACTTTTCCCTCTGAGTCAGTACAGACCCAAAAGGTCAGGTATGCTTCTGGGGGAGCTCTCTTTCAGAAAAGAAGTCAAACAGAGCTTCTGATCATTAAAGCTCCCACAATAATTTTTGCAAGAGCAGGGGTATTACCTTTGGTGTTCCAGCCCATGTTCACATCGAGTGATGCGGAACAGAACTTTGGTAGCAGAGCTGGTAGAAAAAAATTCAGATTTTGGTAAAACAGTACACACTTTTTCAATTCTATTTTTACTGATGAATTTCTGCTGTTTTCAACCAGCTCTAGAATTATATCTCTGTAAATTTCCCTGAAGTTTCAGTTGCATACATTATTCTTCATTTTTGCCTCTAAACTTTGTTGTTGTTACTAAATGATTTAAACAGCTGCTACCTTCAATCCAGAGGTGGCTCCATGTCTGAAGTGACTTATGAATAGCCAGATATAGTTTACAAATTCTTTTGTCTCTCAAGCATATCAACAGTGCTAATTAAATTCTCATTATAGATATTTACATACAATGGCCCTATCAGTAGAACAAAAAGTAAGATTGCTTAATTTCAGCTCAAATGAAAAAAATTTGGGAAGTTTCATAATTTTTGGAGCATTTCTTAATGAGGGGACTATGAATAGTTTACCTGTTTGTTGAGATTTTGAATTCTATTTTTTTTTTGTCCTACAAATTAAAAATGACTTTCATGCTAAAAGTTCAGTCTCGCAGTACGCTTGACTCCAGCATGAACAAGTGCACACAATACATCTGCATGTTAGAACAAAGAATTAGAACATTATGAATAGATTCATAAATGTTAAGGCATTGTGATCATCCAATCTGACCTCCTGTATAACACAGACAAAGAATTTTATGCAGGTATTCCAGTACCGAACCCATTAACCTTTGTTTGACTACAGCATATCTACCAGACAGGCATCCAGTCGTGATTTGAAGCCATCAAGAGTTGGAGAATCCACCACCTCCATTGGTATTTTGTTCCTATAGTACATTTGAACGTACTGCTTTTAGAAGAGACAGTCCCTATAGCAGCAGATATTATGGTGTGCTCCAGGTGACTGCAAATGTTTTCATGTGTACATCCTGCACTGTGCATTGCCATCCCTTTAGTTCCTAACTTTGCAGACAAAAAGATTTCATCAATCTCATGAGCGAAGTTTAACGCGGCAGTCTCTTTTAACCCCTCTGTTTATATGCCCTCTAAAGAACTTGCCATTTTTAAACTTGAGAGAGTTCTGTTCAGCACACTTTTTTGATTTTCCATGTTTATATTCATCCCGGGATGAAAGTCTGAGTCACAGTAGGATGACAGTGAAGGAGAAGCAACTGATGCATATAAACAAGTACTCTTACTGGTCTGGAGAGTGCTAATGTTGATGAATTTTTAAGGCTAAGCAGATTTGGGCCTGAATAATAGTTAGACGGGTGACCAAAGGAGAATACTTGGTGTTTTAGACTTGCAAGAGCACTGGCTCTGCTCGCCAATCTGACATCATGAAGGCTGGGCCCCTACAAGGCCAGCTGAAGTCAACGGGGCCTGCAGGTTCTCAACACCTCTAAAATTGTACCTTTTATATCTCTGCTTAACAACATTATACTTTGAAAGGGTTTCTATTTGATGTTTCCCCCCACGAATCAATGACTGGACTGTGCAGATATGTGCAGTTGTGGGGGTGGGGGACTTGGGTTTCATTCATTCATTCTCATCTTCTCTCTTTGGTGGAGAGTCTAATGCAGTGGCTCTCAACCTTTCCAGGCTACTGTACCCCTTTCAGGAGTCTAATTTCAAGTTTCATCTCACTTAAAAACTACTTGCATTCAATTCAGACATAAAAATACAAAAGTGTCAGAGCACGCTATTACTGAAAACTTTCTTTCTTTCTTTCTCATTTTTACCAAATAATTATCAAATACATCAATTTGAATATAAATATCGTACTTACATTTCAGTGTGATGCCTCAGCCTGTTTTTCACTTGTGAGCCTTGTCTGAAGCCCAAGCCCCAGGCAGCAGGGTTGAAGCATGTAACTTAGCTTTGCGGGGCCTCCTGTGGTATGGGGCCCCAGGCGACTGCCCTGCTTGCCATCCCCAATGACAGCCCTGCACTTGCAATTCCCCCTAAACCTGGCCCGTGACCCACCTGGGGGCTGCAACCCGCAAGCTGAGAAACACTCATCTAGATGAGTTGAGTACCCCTGGAAGGCCTCTGCATACCCCCTGCGTAGACCCCTGGCTGAAAACCACTGGTCTAATGGGCATATGCTCGGATTCAATCTGCAGCCTGAGCGCTTTTGTTTAAAGAATGATCGCTGCTTGAATTGTTACAGCCAATGATTTACTTCTGAGTGGATTAAAATAATCCTAATATTAAATGTTATTTTGCGCTTTATTTTTTTCTCTCACAAAACACTTCAACTAAGATTCATCCTGAGACAGAATATATGGAAAAAGCCACTGGAGCCTGGAGTAGTCTCTCAGCCTTGGAGGACACTCCAAAGTATCACTGAATAAAAGGGACCTACTGTCTAGAGAAAGGAGCAGAATACAGGTTTCTGGAGCCAGTAGTTCCACCAGTTTCAATAGGAAGGTTGAGATGCGCATAGGTTAAGTCTTCCTGCAACCATTTAAGTCTTCCATAAAAATAGAGAAAAAAGTCTCTGGGGGGCTCTTCCTGGAGATGTTCTAGGAAAACTCCAGGGACAAATCTCAGTTATGTATTTGTGCCCTAGAACTTGGGGCCACCCACCCCACAGAGCACACAGTTACCAGCAGATTTTTGTATAAGCCTGCACTGAAATCACATTTGTTAATGCAATGTGAGTAATCCTCGGCAAATAGGCCTTGAGATGTTACTTCACACACAGCAACTGCCACACTCACAGCTGTCTATACGTGACTCCTAGGACTCTCGAAAGCAGAATCTTTGAAGCAGCAGTCTGGAGTATAAGAGAGATCCTCTGTTACGTGGAGCTGGTTCTGCAGGGAGCTCACATAAAAGCTGTATTTAAAGGGGAGTGCTTGAGAACTCCTGGAGAAGGATGGCCACTGCTGATTAATATATTCCTATTGCTTAGATTCATCAGATCAAGTATCTAGAAGACTCGATGAATACTTGAGTTATTCTTTCCGAGTGATTGCTACAACTGAAGAGCTCATTACACATAGAGATATGCAGCAAGGGGTGCAGATGTAGTACAGACTCAGCTCACTTGATTCAGATTAACAAAATTAAATGAAAACACGTGAAATCAGGGCTCTTTACAGTGCTGCTTGAGACAGTGCTGTGGGTAATATTTTCTCTTTACGTAGGAGAGGTGCAGCATGGACAATACCACTGCAAGTTTCCAGGACACAACCTCTTACCCCATTCTGGTAAGGCAACGTCAGCCTGGAGAGGTAACGTCAGTCTCCATGTCCATTCAGTCCTTGACTAGTTAGGGCCAATTAATTTATGGGTGTGGGGGTTTCAGGTTTGTATACGAACATATGGTTCATTAGGAACGGAAGAGACATCATGATTAGGCAGCTGGTGAGCTGAGACCATAGCCTATCATGCTGACCAATATTGTCACATTGTTTCCTTGTTCTGCTCATCTGTCTCCAGCTGTTGTTTCTTGTCTTGTACATAAGTTGGACGTTCTTTGGGGCAAGGGATGCCTTTTTGTTCTGTGTTTGTACAGCGCCTAGCACAACGGGGACCTGGTCCATGACAAGGACTCCTAAGTGCTACTGGAATACAAATAATAAATAACTAATTTCACATTGGCCAGAAGACAGCTTATGGATTTGAACAGTTGACCTACATGTGAAGCACTCCACATGGCTCAAAGAACAGATATTCACTCAAGCATTTGAGGCTTGATCCAAAGCTCATTGAACTCAACGGGCTTTGGATCAAGCCCTTCAGGCCTACATCCTGGAGAACAAACTTGGGGAAGCTTGGAAAGTTCAAACATTTTCCTTACGAAGGAGTTTGGTCTTTAAAAAGAAATTCTTGCAGTCTAAAATATATAAACAAAGGTATTCTTTCCATGGGGGCCTTTCTTAATGTTTCCCATAATCTGAGTCCACCTGCGATGCATGTCCTGAGGACAAAGGCATGATACTGGCCTTCCATGCAAGAAAGCAACTTTAAATTGAGTCATGATGTCATCTCATATTGGTTCTCTTAGCATTGGTAAGGGGTTAGAAGCCGTGAGCACCGCGGCACCCAAAGGTTGGGCAGAAACATAATAAGGTTGCAAATAACTTCCATGCCCAGTCTGAGTTCCCATATTTGGGTCCTGTAGTGAAGCGACGACTCACTGGCGCAGCGCCTCCTGCTGGTCTTCTTGGAAATTAGCTTGTCCAGCACTCGGAGCACCCTCTGCTGGCCGATGTCTCGCTTGCCTCAGGGCCCCATGTGCCTCCGCAGAACCCCCGCTCTGGGTCTCCCCTCCCAGGGGAACTCCCAACCCTCTAAACCCACCTTGCCTCAGTGGCTACTGACAGTTGTCATCCAGCCCCCTTTCCCTGGGGCAGATTGCAGTTTGTAATGGCCACTCATCATCGGCAAGGGGGTAGGATCTACTGCCTTTGCCTATCATCAGGCTGCCCCTCTGCAGCCCCAGTATCTTCATAGGCCTTCAACAAGGCCTTTGCCCTTCCCCGGCACTGCTCTGCCTCAGGTACCTTGCTCCCAGGCAGCTAGCCCTTCCCACTCCAGGGCTAGAGTGAGACTCCCTTGTCTCCTGGCCTCACAGCCCTTTTATCCAGGTCAGCTGTGGCCTGATTAAGACAGCCACACCTGTGGCTGTTTCCCCAATCAGCCTAGCTTGGCTGCTTTTAATCCCTGTTCTGCAGGAGTGGGGCAACCGCCCCACTACAGGTCCCAAACCACTTAGGGCAAAATTTTCAAAAGCACTTAAATTACTTAGGAGCTTAAGTCCTATTGAAAATGAATTGGACTTAGTCTCTGGAGCCACTTAGGTGCTTTTGAAATTTTTACCCATAGTGTCTTCTGACAAAGCTGCACCAGTTGGTCACCAAATGTCCACTGTTTCTATTATATTTCTGTAATTTAATTGATGATGACCTGTAATGATTCCCTTCAGGAAGATATTCTTTAATTAAAACAATGAGTAAGCCATGGTTTAAAGCAATTCCCTGCTATTCCCCCAGGTAAAGGGAGTGACAATTCTTAAGCACAACAAGGAAGAGGATAAAAGACAAGTGCTATTTTATACTTCACCATCTACAGTCTGTAAAGCAAGAAAAACCTTATTTAATTATACCTACGACTCATTAGACGGGGATATAAAATGCACAGCTAAATTTAAATTCCTTTCTAAAGGAATTGCCACTGGTAGTAACAGTGAAATACATTGTACCTATCTGTAGGATTACAGCCCAATTTTAATGCCCGTTTAGTATCAAGTATCCTCTGTCCAGATTGAACTGCAGTGGAAGTTCAGGTTCACAGAATGTTAGAATTTGAAAGGATTTTATGGATAGGCAAACAACAAGATGGCTAAATTATCTGATTCCAACATCTGTCTTTTTTAAATGTAAAAGTTAATGGGCCTGCATTAGTGGAATTACTGCAGAGAATGGCATGAATGCCATGTAGGCAAAAATCAAGAGGCCAATGATCCAAAATGTTTTAATGTCTAGATTTTCCTCTACAGTGAGAGCAGATTATATTCTGCCCTGTGCAGTAACTATAAGGGGTATTAAACATATTAGCTGAGTTGTCAAGTAATTTCTGATAATGAAAGTGAGTCTTGACATTGGTTATACATGCCTGGAGGAGACATTGTCTTCCAATGTACAGATGATTTTCAGAAACATGGAAGCAGAGATAACAGCCAATGCTGTCTGATAAACTACTAATCTGTGTGAACCACATAGGCAATAATGGCATCAGCAGGTTTTTTTGTAAAGGTTATTATGACAGCAAGAAAAATGAATAGCTGCTTCTGCTGATCTTTATTAGTTAGCTATCCCTTTACTTTCTGAATCGGCAGAGTCATTAGAGCTGCAGTGCCCCCCAATCCTGCTTTGGTGCAGTGAATAGTCATAAATCTGAATGGACAGAAGATTCTGCTTTTTAATGTCTCCTCATATTCATTGTCTTTGGACCTACCTGTGGCCTTTAGTGCTGGCTGTTCACCTAGCAACAGTTTTAACCTTTTGGCATGGATTTTGCCTTGGTAATGTGATTCGGCCACCACTGCCGAGGTGAAGGACATGTTACATAGCGTGCAGCATTTGTTCTTGTCCACTGCGTCGGCATCACTGCCCTGGATGGAGACAAAAGAAAGAGATGTCAAGTAAAACTGGACAGACCTTCGCAGAGAAAGGGAAGAGTGAAATCCAGTTCTGTGATGTCACTGCAAAGCCACAACCACCCCAGAAATCCAAAGGGGCTTTTCCCTCCCTTCGCTATCTGAAATGCACCCCCTGTTTGCGGCCCAAGCATTAATTCTGCTTAATGAATTACTCTCCACTGCTGAAGCTCCCTGCCCCCGAGTGTTCCTGGAATGGATGACAGCACATAGCCTGCTTTAATCGGAGTCCCAGTAGGCATGAGGCCTTGAATGTCTAAGGAGACTGTGGTATTACATGGTATATAAAACCATTCAGGCAACCCCTTAGCAGGCTCAAATGGTGGCTCAAAAAGGACATGGATGGAATCTGTTCATCACCTCAGCCCTATCCAACTGTGGCCTCAAAGAAAGGAGACGCTGATGATTATGAACAGGTATGTGCTCTGATGCCAGTTGCTTTGGGGCTCTCCCTGTTGCTCCTTTGCTGAGGTAAGCCTCATGGGGTGTAACTCGCTCCCTGCCAGTTATCAGGGCTCATTCCCCCGCATACTTTCATATGACCCCTCAAGAGGTTCCCTTCGTTGCTCGCCCCATATTTGCTTTCACTGGCTATAGGGGATTGGGAAATCAGACACCTGGGTTGTTATAACAGATGTTGCTTATCGGTCAAAAGGATAGTCTCTTTTATAACAATTTTTAAAATGTGCCAAGGAGCAGCTAGAATAGGACAGGCCCCTCTTTAGAGGATGGGGGCCCAAAAACCAACCAGGTTGGGGGGTTTTACCAGAGCCATGCCACCACATTCCAATGGGATTTGGACACTTCACTCCCGCAGGCATCTCTGGAAATCACAGCCTAAATGTTTAGATTATTGCCCCCCTTTCTTTGGTGTGCTAGAGCTTGTGGCTGGGTGCAGGGGAACTAACGGGGTTACATTTAGTGCGCCTTGCCTTTCTCTTTGCATGGGTGTCCAAGGGGAGGCCTACTGCAGACAGGAGAAGAACGCCTGCAGGAAGGCTGAGTGCTTTCTCCCCAGGCTCCTTTTGCTGATGGTTCCTTGTTTGGTCAGTGTTTATGAGGACTCTCTCCTGCCAGTGGCTAGGCTTGGTTTCTGCCCAGCCTCCCCAGCAATGCACAAAGCCCCTCAGATCATCTGTTTGAAAATCACTGGAAGGTTCATTGTAATTTTAAATCTCCTCTGTTTTAATGCTGCGGCGCAGGGTGCCAGGCATTTCAGGCACAAGCCAGAGAGGGAATGGGGAAAAGATGGCTTTAAAAATAAAATGAGTACTGAACAATCGGATGGCCAGCCACTTCTGCAGCAGTGGGTCTGGCACTGCCAGCAAAGCAACCCCTGATTACTCTCATTACAGTCTGTACAGTACCAGAGATCAGACAGGGTCTCACTTATCAATCAGAGATTAGTAAATTGATAATTCAGGCTGGACTAAAGGTGAAGCCTTCTGTAGGGCCCCCTACTGGACAGGCTAGACCTAGGCCAGTTTCCTTAACTAACCCGATGCTGGGAATAATATCTGAGATGCACCAGAACAATTTCTCTGCTCTTTCCAGGTGCACTAAAGGCAAACTCTTAGTTATTAAACAGACAGGGAAATTCAGGAACTAGGATCTGGCAATGTGAGTCCTCCCACCCCCATTCTCAACAGACCATGAAGAGCCTGAGTTAGTGGCCAAACACATTCCTTTCCTGGGGTTTGGCTTATTGGTCATTCAGAAACAACAACACCTCCTTGGCCATTTCCCTTCCAAAAACCCCAGTGCGCCCTAGTGCAAAGAATCATTCCCACCCTCTTTAGATCCTGACTGAATCTAACTGACTGCACCATTGGCCAGCACAACACATCACTAACTCCCCTGACTCTTCCCGGAGAGCTTTATTCAGTGCCTGGGCCATGGGTAACAAGCCCAGCAGGCCCATACAGCACTTATATTCTAAAAGGTGCTTTAGGGAGGTGCCAGGGCCTAGTCAGGGGTTCACAGACAGGCCTCTCATTTGTCCTACAGCATCTCAGCGTTTTTTTTCTTTTTTAAGAACTCTCTAGTCTTGTGGCTGCAAAGAAACCCACACTAATGTGATCAGAGTGGGACCAATGGAGTGATGCCTGCTCAAGTTTGCAGAGAGCCAGAAAAAACAGCTCTGAGTCACAAACTGCCCCATTCATCTAAATGGGGGCTAACTCAGATGCTCAATGATGATACTTTAAATGCCAACATTGACAAGTATTTCACTGCTCAAAAGTCTAAGATTGGAGAGGAAGGATCCTATTATGAGGGACAGTGATTCTCCTGGCTTGTGGTGTGCTTGAAAAATATTAAATAATAATGTGGCATGATGAAGAAACATTTATAGTCCACTATTAATCATGTCTGGGAATTTTGAGCTCCCATTCTGGTTGGCATTTGCAGAGAGAATTCCTGCAAAGAGTGTCGGATCATCCCCAGCATTTCATCTGTTGACACATACTGTAGAACAAGACTTCTATGTTGCAGCAATTATCTACTACCAGCTGCTAACAAGATAAACCTGAAGGCAAGAGCAGCCTAATGGCACCTACTAAAGACTGGAATAACTGCAACAAAACTTGCCCAGCAGACTGAACCACCAGCCAGGAAAAATCTGCTACTTTCTGCTTCTTCCCTTGTGGAAGATGAATTTTTGAACTCTGCCTGGTGACTACTCAGATATGAAAAAAGATACCCACAAAGAAATGGGCTTTTTGCATGTGGTAGTGAAAAACATGCCTAGGAAACTGA
Source organism: Terrapene triunguis (assembly GCF_002925995.2). Lineage (NCBI taxonomy): Eukaryota > Metazoa > Chordata > Testudines > Emydidae > Terrapene > Terrapene triunguis. The sequence goes on from NW_020664404.1 coordinate 14,129,062, forward strand.
TGCTGCCAGTGACTCTTCTTCTAATACAGTGGGTTCTCAAACTGTGATCAGCTGCTCTGCCCGGAGGGGTCGGGGGCGGGGTGTCTATGGAATGAAACATATTGGTGCAAGGATGATGCCTTGTGAGTGCTGTGGCAACGACCACGTGATTCTGACACCCAGACTACAAGTCACTTGCTCTTGCATAGGAGGTCCCCATGCATGCATAGCATTTCCATTATTTTTTCCAGAGTTGGTAACCTCTGTATTTTCATGAACTTGGGTGTCCCCTAAAATTAAGGAAAAACAGATTCTGGGGTACATCATAACATTTCAGGTAAATGGGTGTTTCAGACAAGCAGAAGACTCCATCATGTTGGGTGATATATTTTCTAATGGACAGAGAGTTATTCTGCTACGCATCCAGAGGACTACTACAGCCCTCAGGTCCTAAGAGCTGTACAGGACCCCGGGCTGCGTGAAATATGAGCACGTTGGAAGTGTGGTGGATCCTGGCTGCTGATTATCTGGTGTACAGATCATCTCTGAAGTAATGCTCTATACTGGTGTAACTGGCCAGTGTCACACAATGTACAGAAGCCATGCTGCCTATTGGATGGAATGCCACAGCTGGAAAAAATGTGTATAACTCCAATGGGCTCACCTACAAACAATATGAGCGCCAATACTGCTCCACAAGGGTGAATGCTCCATAAGTTACTGCTAATGATCTATAATCAGTTCTGATTCAGCTCACTCTGTCTCTCTCAACCTACAGATGCAAGCTGTGTTTCCATGGCCAGCAGCCATGCAAATTTAATTTTTGCTGAATTGAGCCCATTAAAACAAAAATGTGCTTCTGGCCACCTTTTAGAATATAAGTGATAATTTCTCCCAGTAATGTGATTTTTTTTCAGTGTGCTCTTTAAAATAAATAAATACCCCCCCGACACACACACACACATCACAGTGAAATGCACACATGTGCTGGGCCCCTACTGCTCTGAGCCGGTAAAGTTCTGTAGGACAAGTGCATCCAGAAGGCCTAATGAATAATTAGGAAGCCACATCAAGAAGATTTGTGAGATTATAAAAACGCATTGTAAATACAAACGGCTGAAATTCCTGCAGGACCAAGAGACAATCTAACCTTGTGGAGATCTCCATCCATTCACTGCATTCAGCGCTCCTCTTTCCTTATATCCCTCATCCCCCAAGCGTTTCCCCCTGCCCCAGCAATCTGCCCATTACTGCTGCAGCCAGTTCCCCTTGCCTTGATTATGGAAGCATCACTACAGCATAATAGCCTAATGGGGGACTACGCCAGGTCCAAAGCAAACATTGAAAAAAATTGCTTTCGTTCCTGTTGCGGTGGGGGGGGGGGGGTTGCTCCTTTTACCCTTTCCGAGGTTTCTCATCCCCGAGTGCCTGAGGTGAGAGGAATAAGCAGTGTGGTGATGCACAGAGTCACTCTTAGGACTGGGGAACAGACCAAGCTAGGGATGTCAAAAAAGGACACTGTGCCGGAAAGGAAATAGGTGACCAGGAGTTGGGAAACCCTGCATGAAGGGAGGAGCACAAACATTGATGCCGCCATTACGGCAGCACCTCCTACATCTGACAAGTCAATGAACACAAAGCTGATTGGAGAGGAAAAGTACCAGAGGCAAACGGCTGCTCTGAAGGACAGCAAGCAGCTGGCCCTACAAGAGAGGGATGAGCCAGCCATGGGAAGCAGGGCTTGGAGTGGCAAACTTATATGCTGGTGGATGAGAGGGACAGGCTTCAGTTCTGGGTGACAGAGAGGAAGGGAGCTCGGGAGAGAGAGAGAGAGTAGTTTCTCTTGGACAGCAGCCTGAGGAATGGAGAGCCAGAGAGGCCATCAGAAAAGCAGACTGGAAAGGGGCGATGGAAGAAATAAAGGTTCTAAAGGGACATGAAGTGGGAACCCAGATGATGCCTGCCGGGAGGTGGGCATCCAGACGATGAGCATTGGGCAAACAAGGACAGCGTGGGTAGCTCCATCTCCTTCTCAAGGTACATGGAGATGGCCAGCTCTGGGGAAGGGGAGAAAAAATAGTACTCCCTCAGCTAGAACTTGCCCTGGGGTGACTAAGGATTTTTTTGGTGAGGGCAGTGTAACAGGGAGGCTTGCTCCTCGAGGGCTGATTTGTGTTTGCTGAGTTCCAGTCATCTCCAATACTTTTGTGCTGATTACACGGTCTCTCCGTGCTACTTTCAGAATTCTTCTATAACACTGTACTTTGAAGGATTGTAGTTTCTTTGTTTGAATGTCCATGTTTCACAGCCATAATTTAACATAGATCAAATGTAAATTTAAGAGTCAGAATTTAGTCTTCAGTTTTGTGTCTCTTCTAATCAGATATTTATACTTCCAAAATGTCTCTTTCACTCTCCCTGTTCTGGTTCTGATTTCAGCACCCAATCTTCCATCTTCTGTAATGATGCTTCTTAAGTAGCAATAATTTCTCACTTGCTGTACAGCTATGTTGTTCATTGGAATCTTGCATGTTTTCCCAAGATCCTTGCATACCACCATAGTTTTGTCTTGTCCACATTCAACACTAGAGGATATATAATCTCCACTAACTTCATCAGACCATCTTCTGAATCAGACGACAACAGTGTCATCTGCATAGTGAATGCTATTCACCTATTTTCCATTCATCTTAATACCGTCTTCTGTTTTTTCGATTAATCACTCACTATAATTGTTGAATTAGTGACATTATACAACCTTATCTCACTCCTCTCTTGATCTCTATTAGATTTTCATTTTCATCTCCCATTATAATCACCTTCTGATTCCAGAATAATTGTTTTATTACTTGGAGTTTGTATCCATCAATCCCTACAGATCGTAATATATGAAGCAATTTGGAATTGTGAATTCTGGCAAATGCTTTTTGGAAGTCAATGAACACAAATATATTGTTTTCCTCATTTCAACTGATCTTTCTAATATGAGCTTCAAGTTCATAATGGTATTTATCCTGCCTTTTCTATGTTTGAAGCTATATTGTTTTTCGCTTATTTTCTTATCAATCTTTCCGGGTATTCAGTCTTGAACAACTTGCAAAAATATCAGAGAGTCATGTGATACCAGGCTGATTATGAATTGTAAAGACTGCAGAAGTGTTCTTTTTGGGGGGACTTGGATAGAGTGGGGTTGTAAAATCTCCTGGCAATTCTCCTGTCTCAAACATATTCTTCATTACGTCTGACAGGGCTTTCAAGCCTTCATCCTCTATGCTTTTTAACAATTCAGCCAGTAAGCAAGCGCAATCTAGCACTTTTCCATTCAGAAGTCACTGCTGCCTTGATTTCTTCATCCATTATTGGCAGGTTTACTTGACTGATCTCTAAATTGAGATTTTTCAGGCCTACCACCACATAGTTCCTTGATATATTCTCCCTCTCTCTCATTCTTGTCTTTAGGATCCATCAAATATTGCCCATTTTTGTCCTTAAGTGTCGTATCGATCACCTTTTTTCTGTAATTAAAGTTTCTTACCTTTTGATACCTCACTTGTTCCTTCTCTTTATCCAATTGTTCAATGTCTTTACATTTCTCATTCAACCATTCGGACTTTGCTAATCTGCATTTATTCTTTATCATTCTATTTAGTCTTCAATATTCCTCTCTTTCTGTTATTGATCTTTGTGCTTTTACTTTCCTTCTTTTGTCCATCAGAACAATAATTTCATCTGGTATCCAGGGGGTTTTCTTAGCTAGTAACTTCTTCCCATACATTGATCTGCAGCTTCTCTGATAGCATCTTTCAGATGTTCTCAAGTCACTGGATCTTTGTTTTCACGAATGATATGTAACACTTCTTCTTGGTAATGACTTTGTATCTCCTGATTCCTCAGAGTTCCAACCTAGATAGTGTTTGGCTTTCCGTACATTTTTTCAGTTTGATATTCAGTCTCATCAATACCAGTCTATAATCTGATCCACAATTTGCACTTGGCATAACCTTAACCTTCCTAACGCCATTTCTATAACTATGGTTGATTGCAATAGGTTCTCTTCAACATGAGTATTGCAGATAATGAGGTCATCTTTCTCACAAAATTCCATAAATCTTTCTCCTCTATTATTTGTTCCATTAAGGCCTAATGTGCCAACTGTCACAGATATCCTACCCCGTCCTACTTTTGTGTTCCAGTCTCCCATAAGAATTACCACTCTGTCTTTTTTTCCCCCATCACTCATTTCCATTGCTTCTTCAATGTTTTCACAGAACTGTTGGACATCATCAGAACCTGCCGTTCAATAATATCTTTTGGATGTGCTTTTATCACAATTATCATTACTGTTCAGATAGATTCACTTATTCGATCCTTCCAGCTACTATAATTACCACTCCTTTCCTACTTTGCCATCCACCTGCACTAATAACGCTGTATTCTTTGCCACTCGTAATGCTTATGACCAAAAGGCATCTTGACCTCTCCAGAACATCTCACTTAGTCCCATTATTGTGATGTCCAGCTTTTCCCTTTCTTTACATATATTGGCTAGCTTCCCAGGTTAAGCCAGTCCCTTTACCTTCCACGTGGTGATCCCTCCAGTCACCAGTTTCACACATCTGGCCATGTGGGGCACCAGCTAGTGCTGAGGGCCAGTCAGATTGCATGGCAGTTGAGGAATACTAGCATTCCTCAACTGCCATATAGGCTTTAGGGCGCTCTGAATGTTTACCATTATAAAACACGAACCTGGAAACTTACATTCATAACTTTGCTAGACATCTGTGCCGGAGAATCTTCTGCTTATAAACTGTGAGAATTAAGCATTTAACAGTTCCCAAACATCCATCTCTATCCATCTCATTTCTTATTCAGGCACTGATCACCAGGATATCTCTGAATACCTTTTTTTTTTAATTATTATTTTTTGGTCCTATGGTTCTTAGCAGGCTGCACCTGAAGCCCCCACAGAGAGCGTGTCCCGACTGGCATTATTGCTGCATCACTTTTCAAGTGCAGTACTCACCTACTCTGATTTTTCGGTCTCTCAATTGATATTTCACACACACACAATTTCTCTTCAGTGTATTTAAAGGAGACGGTAGGTTTAACAGCAGGGAGCAGAGCCAATATCATGTGAGTTGAGGGTAGGGAATAATTGTCCATCAGTACTGGTGAATGGGTGGAGAAAAAAGTTCCCAAAAAACCCAAAGGCTAAACAACAAACACTTTCATAGCTATTGGGCTCGTTGTCAACAATTTACAAACAGGGCGAAAGGGCTGCATTTGTCGTGAGTATTAGTCATAACGGATATTTGAGTCAGCACCACAAGGAAACGTGATGAGTGCATTTAGAGCTGTGCACGGTTGGACAGATTTTCAGAAGAGCTCAGCATTCTGGGTTGGCTGCTTATTGAAGTGCCTAAATAGGATCAGAACTCTTTTCTGGCCCTATTTGGAGCAAGAGCTTTCCAACAGCCAGGGAATCTGCCTCTTACTTTTGTTTATCCCACCTGAAATCAGTAGAAAGCCATTGTTTAAACCACACGTCTCTTCCAGCTACCCTGTGTTCCTGCGAGTATGCATGCACAGCTGTTCACAGTGAAGTCATAACAAAACAGGGTGCCCAGAATCAAACCACATGCAAACGTCTATTCTTTCACCCCATGAATCATTAGGCAATGCTGCCAATGCAGTAATATGTTAAGGGATGTGTGCCAAGTTCTCCAGACACCTCATGGGCTTAGGTCTCTCTCTTGCATTAAGTGGTATTTTCATTCCCTGTGATTATACAGAAACTGAACATGAACAGATACTTTGACAAAAACTAATGGTTGCTATCTAGATCACTGAAATGTTGGGACATTTCAGTGATCAAGACAAGAACAGTTCAAACACATGGAGCGCGAGAGAGACAGATAAATAAGGCTGTTTGACAATAAAAGATCTGAACGAGGCATGAAATATACTAAAGCCACTTATTAGTATTCCTAAAGAAAACAACATTGCTTGACTGTGATCTGCATGGACTATAATGCAATCTTTTCATTTATTTAAAATGAAGACTGTCTGATTAGAACTCGAAAGACTTACAGCTTTAGCCTGCTCCTGGAGGCAGCTTGACCAATTGCCCCCTTGAATATGCTGTTTTCCAAATGTGTGTGTTTTCTCAGATTAGCAGTGTATGTGCATTTATTATCTAGGCTCATTCACTCTGCAAGCTGGTCAGGTTTGGCCCCCAACCCACAGTAAATATCCCTCTAGCAATGAGCCATCTGGAGACAGCATTGTTCACTTCTTTACCCTACTGTTCCTACAGCGGATGGTACATACTCATCATTGACAAGAGTCTCACTTATGAGCTGCAGTGAAACGGTCTGGATTTTCGCAATTTCTGTCCTGTGGAGTGTGTTGGATGGGTTCATTAAAAAGGAGGACGGTTTCAACCTCTGTCCTTATCTTCTTTTATTACAGAACTCCTAATATAGCAGCACGGTCAAGGTGGTGGCCAAGGTCCCACTGCCTGCCCTACTTCAATCCCACTCTAACATTGCCAAAGAAAAGCCCAACAATAGCATTTTATTTGGATGCACCACCACTCTTCTTGTATGCCAAAACAAGGGACAGCCAGTCCCCACAACTAAACTCTCTGCTTCCTTTATGCTGTGGAGCATAATCATGATAGAACTACATGGAAGTGTTTATTATTATCCCCAATTTTTAAATGTCTAGTGTGACATTCACACTGGTGCAAAGGGCCAGAGCAAGACCTATACACCATTCTAGTTCCACTTCACTCTCTGGGTTGAATGAGATTTAACTGGTGTATTAGCCTTATGCTGATCATCTGCATAGGGGTGATTTTTACCGAGATTGCTCCTTTAAACACAGAAAAAGCCATTTGTGGCTGCAAGTGTCGCTACTCTTGGGAGGGTGAGAAGCAGGGAGAGAGGAGAGTTTTTTAAAGGCACAAGGGGCAGTTAGAAGCCAACTGAAAATCAGTGGGAGTTGTGTGCCTAATTCCCTTTTGTGACTGAAAATCTCTTCCTTATATACTGTCTAAGGAATACAAAGCCCGCATTTGTTAACTGCATCAAGCCACCACATTAAATAATTTTAATGCAGGGTGAAATTAAGGAAAAGAAAAATGCAGGCTGAATATCTGGAAACATTTCTATGGGGGCTGCAGATTAGTCTTCCAAAGAAAGTGGCGGAAGTCCAATTGTTTTTGATATTTAATACTATCGGGGACAATCCTGCAGGAGGATACTTTACAGCAACTGTAGCCAAATAAGATTTTTCCATCTCCAATCTAGATGATCTTGTGCTGCTCCAAGGTGCACAGTACTGGAACAGCATTAACAGAAGAAAGAGTCTGATTGAAGCATTCAATAACAGAGTTATTTTTAAGTTGTGATGTTACCACTGGGTGTAGTTCTCTTGCCTGGCAGAAATATTTACTTCTGCCAGTACACCACAATGACCCATTAATAGTATTGTTAAAGGCATGAGAGTGTGCACGGTCTATTAATTAACCTAAATAGGGATCCAAGGGCTTTTCGAAAAGGGTTTAATATGAGACCTCTCCATTTCTGTCCCACCCAGCATGCCCCTCCACACAACACATCTTGCTAGCCTAGCTTCTAGCTCACCTCTTGTCAAGCAAAGCGTTACCAAAATATAAATCAGCCATTTTCAAGAGCCATGCAGTTCTAGCCAGACCTACTGGCATTATGCACTGATTAAATTCAGATGATTAATTCCTCCTTGCAATATGCTTGCCATGCAGTGCTGGTGGTTTTGCTAGAATATTTAAGTTTGTGCTGTAGGGAAACTTGGGATGCTGGAAACCTTCTGTAAATGACTATGTTTCCATCTACAGTCAGTAAGACAGCAGCATGTGCATTTTGTCACAACCCGCTACAACAGCAAAAAAGCAGGTCAGTTTTCAACACTAGAAATGTTCACCGTCCATCCAAACACTTGTGGATTAGGTCAGAGGAACGATAGCAGCAGGGAACAGCAAAGTGTTTGTGCAGCTCACACCTAGTCCATCTATCATGTTCCTTTTCATCACAAAGAGCCATTGGAAAAAGGACTGTGTCTAGACTACAGACCTTACTACAGCACAGCTGTACCGCTGCAGCTCCGCTGTTGTAAGGTCTCCTGTGCAGCCACTCTATGCCAATGGGAGAGAGCTCTCCTGTCACCCCCAATGAGTGGCGGTAGCTATATCGGAGGGAGAGTATCTCCCTCCAACATAGCGCTGTCCACACCAGAGCTTTTGTCAGTGAAACTGATGTCAGTCGGGGGGGGGGGGGAAATGTTTTTTTTCACACCCCAATGGACAAAATTTTTTTGCCGACAAAAGTGCTCATGTGGACATAGCCTAATTTTCATTTCCTTTGCTGATTTTTTCCTTAATTAATCTAAATCAGTTGTAGCCCCTGGGGGAAATCCCACAGAAGTATATTTTCTACTCTGAGTGCAACTCACACTTCTGTGAAATGGGATTCAAGATATTTTACATGTCTTCAAAGAGGAATTACTTGAAAGTCAAGCGCACAGTGAAAAATGCTCAGAAATTCATTGATCATCAGTGGCTGCAATACATAAAGAACCACCACCTGAGTTCTAGTCTGACAACCTTATATACTGAGGTGTTTATGAACCTGGGTCTGTGTGCATGTGTGTTTGCCCTATGCTTTAATTTGTTTGCAGTGTTGTTGTAGCCGTGTTGGTCTCAGCATATTAGAGACACAAGGTGGGTGAGGTAATATCTTTTATCGGACTAACTTCTGTTGGTGAAAGAGAAGCTTTTGAGCCACACAGAGCTTCAGGCCTGGAGAAAGTATTAAAGTGTCACAGCTGAGGTGAAAAAGATAGTTTAGCGCAAGTAGTTAACACATATTCTGAAGGACCAAAAGTGGTCCATTAACACCTCTGCAGTCACAGGACAAAAAAAGGAGGCTTAGTGGGTTACAGATTGTTGTAATAAACCATAATTACAGTGTCTTTATTAAGACCACGATTTTTAGCGTCTAGCAAAGTTATGAATTTAAGTTTCCAGGCTCATCTTTTGATGGAGTTGTGCAGTTTTGCTTTGAGGATGAGGACTGAGAGACAAGATACGGAGTGAACATTTTGTGAAAAGTGTTTGTCCATGGGTGATATGGCGTCCAGTAAAAGACAGTACCTCACCCACCTTGCCTCTGTGCTTCAGTGACATTGTTTCATTTCAACCTGCTTTTATGACTGGTGCGCAGTTTAAAAAAAAAAAGCCTCAGACTTATGCATCTTACTTATACTGTATTCACAACCTCAGCTCTTTCTTTTTCACTGATTCTCAGATCACTCAAACTATTCCGCTTTTTTCTACTGGCCACTAAAGTTTCTGGTTGAGAGTTTCAAAGCCTACTGGGGAATTCAGTCACACAGCTCCCATTAATTTCAAATGGGAGTTGCGTAGCTAAATCCCTAGTTGGCTTTGAAAGTCTCAACATCCATGCATAATGCAAACACACCTTCCCTGTTAATTCCCTCTATCCATTTTTTCTTATGTTTACAATGCTAATAAGCACCAGCAGTAGAGGAAATGTTTTGGCTAAAGCATTATTAATTAAATATACAAGTCTGAAGCATTTTGTCAGTAGCATTGCCTTCCTTATTTCTTCCCTAAGGGTAAATTCCCTGCACAAAAGTGTCCAGATGCTCAGAGCCTTGCTCTAACCCTGAGGGGTAATTATTCCTTTTGTCACTTTGTCGGGAGATGGTTCTGTATGTAAACAGATGGACTATAGGGACCTGATCTAGGTTCCTTTCGTCATTGGTTGAGTGACATGAAGATGATAGCATTGTGTAACCAACTGGTAAAATAACATTCCTTGTATATCAAGACGACCTGGACAAATGCTATTAATAAGCCAGTCTGGGGTTTTGGCAACGTTCCAATGGACTGCCTTGCCAGAGGCTGGGTTTAGGAAGGAATGCAGGCCAGGGGAGTTTTGATGCTCTGCAGAGGTGACATCCTGCTTAGGGAAAGGCAATCTGCCCCTTCCAGGATGTACGCCTCACATCAGCAAGGGTGAAACACACACATACCCACACACACGTGCACACCCCACACCTGCTGGTCTGCTCACAGTATGGCACTGCCATTGTTCAGGAGATAGTCTTCTTCTGCAAATGAAGGCACAGCATATACCAGCACTACAATTTGGGTAAGTCTCATGGAAACACCCATCTATAATCTTGTCTACACAGAGAGTTGCAGTGCTTTAAACTAAGGTGTGAATTTAAACCAATTCTGCTAAACAGGAACAAACCTTTGTGTGGACACACTGATTTCAGTTGAGCTTAAGTCAACTGGGAACAAAGTTAAACTAAACAGCAGTAAACCATTTTTAAACCCAAATAATGTCCACACAAGGGGTGGAACCAGCTTAACTAAAAGCAGTTTATTTAACTGGTACACGTTTTGTGCAAATAAGGTCTTTGTGATGATGCAGTTCTGGCGGGACCCAACTGAGAAAGCCAATTCAGGACAAATTGCTAAAACAGGGCAGTTACAGCCCAAGACTGGGGTTTCTCCACCTCTAAGGCAAACCAAACCAGCCAGACAAAGACGACTTTGGTTTCACCCCACTGGCTAACCACAAGTCACACAAACAATTCCCTTAGACACTCCAGTTTCCCAGTATCACCACCAGTGTCACTCGTTATGGGGACAAATGGTTATGAAAACCAATTCCCAATATACATTAAAAAAAAGGTTCTCTCGATCCCAAAGGACCAAGCCCCAGACCCAGGTCAATATACAACTCAGATCTTTCCCACAAATCACGCTGTTGCCAATCCTTTAGAATCTAAAATCTAAAGGTTTATTCATAAAAGGAAAAAGATAGAGATGAGAGTTAGAATTGGTTAAATGGAATCAATTACATACAGTAATGGCAAAGTTCTTGGTTCAGGCTTGAAGCAGCGATAGAATAAACTGCAGGTTCAAATCAAATCTCTGGAATACATCCCCAGCTGGAATGGGTCCTCAGTCCTTTGTTCAGAGCTTCAGTTTGTAGCAAAGTCCCTCCAGAGGTAAGAAGCAGGACTGAAGACAAAATGGAGATGAAGCATCAGCCTTTTTATAGTTTTTCCAGGTGTAAGAACACCTCTTTGTTCTTACTGTGGAAAATTACAGCAAAATGGAGTCTGGAGTCACATGGGCAAGTTCCTGCATACTTTGCTGAGTTACAAGGCGTCTCTCCATGAGTCAACTGTATAGCTGATGGTCCTTAATGGGCCATCAAGCAGGCTAGACAGAGCTAACACCCACCTGTCTGGGAGGTTTCCCAGAAGCACAGCATAAGTTTGAAATACAGACAGTACAGAGCCAATATTTATAACTTCAACTACAAAAATGATACACATATCTAGGCAGCCTAATCATAACCAGCAAACCATAACCTTGTCTTAGACACCCCATTTGACCCCCCCTTTATACAAGATTTGGTGCCACTACAGGACTTTGGTTGCAACCATGTTCTATATGGTTCCAGATTATACCAATAACGTCACAGTCTTGTATTATTTTTTCTCACTTCTTCATGTGCTCCTCCCATTTCTTTTCACAGCCTCAGTTGATAAATCCTGGAATAGGTGGATTTCACATTTCACTATTTGATCCCTAGCTTTTCCTAACAGGAGGTTGCTGGATTTTGTAATTTTAGAATTTTGTCCCTGCAGCAATTCCACATGCTGCAGGAGTGGGAGGGGAGAAAGAAAGCTCTTTGGGCCCTGCTGTTTACCCCTTCATCTGCTGCTCTCAGGTGAAAGTCTCCTTAGTGATACTCTGTGCTAACCGAGACAACTTCCTTCCTCCAGGTTCTCAAGGACTCCATTTAATTCTCCCCTTCTTCCTTCTTATTTCACCATTCTCCACATCACTGGTTTTACAGATCTCATCACTCCAGCTGCTTGAGTCTGGCCTGCAGATTCAACATTACACCAGCATGCTCTCTACTCCAGTTTCTGCTGCATAGCCCTTTCCTCAAAGTCAACCACATCTCCCATTATGGGCAGCAGCTTAGAGCCAACACCAGTTCTGAAAGGCCTTGGTCTCTGTTGGAAGCTCTGTCATGCCAGCCTTGGTGGCAGGAAGCATCTTCCCTCTAGGCAGCCATCTTGTCTCCTTGACAACCTCTTGAGTTTCTAGGCTGCCATACTTCTTTGTAAAGTGTTTTTAAGAACATGGATTCCTGTGAGGGTACAGTCATTGGTTCCTCTCTGGAAGGCGTTGTGTTGTACTATAGCCAACCCCTACTGTTCAAAAGTATCAAGTTAGGCCCAAAATCTTGAAACTGGCTTAAAGATCGTGAGATTTAGAAACCTTTGGGGTTCATTTGTTCTTGCTTTCTGGGTTTTGAACCTTTGGGGTGCACTCAGGATCACATTTTCCAGCTTTTCTCCACAACCATGAAGACTAGAAGCTTAGTTTATCTGAATCTGAGATTCTCATGTCACTACATTTCCAGGAGCTGGGGCTTCAAGAAAAACCTTGTATATTGTAAGATTGGTGATAAAAACATGAGAGTTTGCAGCTCTGGGTGGGGCCCAATGGAGGTAGATTCTGTAGCTTCTCATTCGAAGCTAAGAGTTCAAGCCTCCAGCCCTGGCATCAACCCACCAGTGAGTGCCTTTACTTATATTTCCACTGGCCCTGTCTGAAACACCATCAGTGCTCAGGGCTGTCTTCCAGAGCCCCACTGAAATAAAAATGCAAAGCAAAAAGCCAGCAATGCAAATGGGACTGAGCAAGTGCCCAGACTAGGAGCCTAATTGTTACATGCATATTGCAACACGGATCTTTGAGCCATCTTAAAAAGAATATTTTCATCCTTTAATTTGAAAAAATCTCAAGGTGTACCCTCCCTCCAACTGTGGCTCCACCCAAGTCCTGAAGGGTAAGACCAGCAAAGCTCTGACATGATGAGCAGAGTTTAACATGTGACCGTCACCTACTGACCCTGAAAATATCCCCCTTTCCAGAGGGAGCCACACTTTGCTGTTTCACGAAATCCAAATTGGTTTTGCCAGCCCAGAGATGAAATAATCCCACCAGAAAGGAACTCATCACAAAGCGCTTTGTCTTCATGCGTGAGCCCTATCACCCTTGCATAAATTGAGAGCAGAATGTATTTTATTTCTAACCCCGGAAAGATTACTTGAGATTTCATTCTGTTACACTTTCGCCAATGACAAGACCATTCATCTTCCTGTGATTTTGTATTCATGCCTAGCCATGCTGCTAATTCATAGGGCTTCTTTTAATAACATTATAAACTTCAAAATGAATCTGGTACATCCAACAGAATTAACTTTAGTTATTCAGATGCCTGTTAACAAGTTGCCAAATGGCACAATCCTTACAAGAGACTATGCAGCTGCAGTCCTTTGCTGGAGGTCCCTTAAGCAATGTTAGGGAAAAACAAAGAAATTTATTCAATCAATGTGAACCTCCTGTCTTCGTTTCTGGGTTTCACTAAGAATAAAAGATAATATGACCCCCTGAAACATAACAATACAAAACATAGCTCCAAAAGCAATGAGAAGCGTCTTAAATAGGAGTTCATTTCTGTGCATCAAGAAAGTGCTGCTGTTAAAAAGCTATGTTCAATAATGTTAAGTGTAAGGTTTGGATCGCCTTCATTTCAGCCTGTGCTTTTATTATCATCTAAGCAAAATGCAAGTGCTGATTTATGGTGATTTGTATCTGTTGCTGAAAGATTTGTTGCACCTCAGAATATCTTACATCCAGCACATTACTTTGAATGAACAATGTTAGACTAAGGGCCATAGTCCACAAAATAAAATAATCCAAGTTCTGCAGCTCTGACAATGGCATAGCTCGCTCCTAATTCAGGAGGGAAATAACGGATTTGCCCTTAGGCTTAGAGCTTGGATCCCTGCTTTTGGCTTCAGTCAAAGACGTAGCTACCAGGCTTCCCAAGCATCTATTTAAAACTAGCATGACAAAGCACTGGAGAACATAGTGAAAGGAATGAGTCTTTTCAGTGTCTGTGTTTCTTTGTTTCATGGCTTGAAAGGGGAACAGAGATGATGGAGCTTGTGGGGATTAGTCCTTGATCCCCCAGCTAGGAAAGGCAAAGCCAGGAAACCACCGTTTTCAAATTGGTGTCCAGCTTTTGGCTCATTCACAGGCTTCTCTCGCTTCATTCCGGGCTGCCAGTTTTTTCCACTTTCAGTCCCCGCCCTGTCTCCAGGATCAAGTCTCACAACTGAAACAGCTCAGAACCTTCTCCAAGTTTATTGTACCACCTGCTCGAAGGGCCAACACACAGTGCAGGGAGACTGAACTCGGCATTTGCCGATCCTAGAATATCTGTGAGAGAGAGCCTTGGACCCATGACTTTGCTATAGCTGAACCGCTATGTCCAACTTCCAAGCCACAGGTCAGAACAGTCACCATATTCTCTAGGACATATTCAAACTTTAACAACCTGTGAACCCCTTTCACTAAAATGTCAAGTCTCGCAAACCCCCTCCTAAAAATGAGTATTTCCAGGGATTTTCTCCTTTACCTGAGTATAAATTATAAAAGCAGTGATCTTGGAAATATAAAATTTGTTTTTATGACATGCTTATTACACACTATTATTAAATTATTATTCATCATTACAGTATTTTTATTACATTTTGAAAACGGCAACACTCTTCCAAGATCTCACTTTCGTAGCTTGTACCACTTTGAATAAGCCTGTTAGAAGACAAGGCTCCTATGTTTCATCAAGGAGTATCAGATGTGAAACAGCATGAAGGTATTTAAGAAGCCAACTCAAAGAGTTCCTCCTACACAAGCATTCAGGTCTTGAGCAGTCCAGGCAAACAATGCACGTTACAACAAAACTTAAACTTGTTCTTCATAATAATTTTAAAAACAATACTAGCTGCCTGTTTAATTTTAAAAACAGCAAAAAATATTCCCCCCCCCCTTTCCATTTCTTATAAGAAGTCCCTAGTGACAGCTCTGTCCGCCATTAGGGAATTTTTTTCCCCAAGAACCTCCTATAACATTTTGTGAAACTCCAGGGGTTTGGGAACCACTGCTCTAGGAGAAAGGGAATGCACAGTGGCAAGAATCTCACACAGGGGACCTGCCCCTTGTGAAAAAGGGCCAGTTACCAAATGAGAGTAAACTCCGATGTAGTTAGCACTACTGTAACAATGGAACTGTAGCAGGGCAGCCTCACCTTGAATGGACCTCTGTGGCAGGCCATGGCACCACCAGTATGCCTGCCTCAGTTTCCCCTTCATTCACTCATATAAAGGAACACAGTCTGTGTCCATTTGAAACCCCACCCTTGGACATAATTTATTCAGGTACACAAGAAATAATCTGCAGAACCCTCATGATAAAACCAGTCTTCCCCAAACCCAAAAGGACAACAGACTCGCAACAGTTATCCCTACCCCTGGCAGGGACATCATTTCCAGCTCACCCTCCCAAGAATCTGTCTCCAGCCTGGTGCCACTCTTGGACCCTGTTCCAGGGCCTCACTCTCTAGGCCATCCACGAGAGCATTCCCAAATCCACTTCTTTCCCATCGCTCCTCTTCTCCCATGGCCCCAGGTCACGTCCCCTGAACGCGGGCTCCCTGCACTGATTCACCCCACAGGCCTCCTCACCTAAGAGTCCTGCTCCTGCTCAGGGAACCTCCCTCCAGGACCAACCCCTTCTCCTTGGGCTCCGTTTCCCACAGCCCTCCACTCAGGCCTGCTGCAAGGGGCCTTCCCACAGCGTTCTACGCACCCAGGCATCGCTGGCTGTGAATCCAACCCCTGCTCCACCCTCCAGCAGCAATCCTCTTGTTGATGCTCAGCTTCCCTTAGCTAGGCTGGCTCTTCTCCATGTCCCCAGGAGCCCCTGCATGAGCTCTCCTATGACTCAGTGGGTTTCCCCAGCCGGGGCCAGTCCTCACCAACACCAGTCTTCACCTTTTGTTCTCCCCAGCAGCTCTCTGGTCCAGCTCTCCTGTGCTGCTCCTGCCTCTCTCCTCTCCTGGTCAGGCAGCCCCCCCGCCCTTCTCTGTCTCCAGCCGCTCTCCCCTGCTGCTTTCCTGTCTCTGATTCGCTCCTCCTCAGGCAGCCTCCTTGACATTATCTGCCTCCTTTTCATACCGTCCAGGTGCCTTCTCTTACACCCATTTGGGACTGGAAGGCAGCTGATGAGTCATACGTACACTGGACCCTGCTCCCTGTTAAATGGGCAAATCACCCTATGCCAGGAACCAACAGACCTGTCCTACCTGTGGACTAGAGATAGAGAAGCTTAGGCCTTATGGACTAATGAACTGGGACCTAGAATTCTGAGAGCGCCTGTCTCCCTTACCCAAAGCAGTGTCATAAGAACATAAGAACGACCATACTGGGTCAGACCAAGGGTCCATCCAGCCCAGCATCCTGTCTGCCGACAGCGGCCAATGTCAGGTGCCCCAGAAGGAGTGAACCTAACAGGTAATGATCAAGTGATCTCTCTCCTGCCATCCATCTCCACCCTTTGACAAACAGAGACTAGGGACATCATTCCTTACCCATCTTGGCTAATAGCCATTAATGGACTTAACCTCCATGAATTTATCTAGTTCTCTTTTAAACCCTGTTATAGTCCTAGCCTTCCCAACCTCCTCAGGCAAGGTTGACTGTGCACTGTGTGAAGAACTTCCTTTTATTTGTTTTAAACCTGCTGCCCATTAATTTCATTTGGTGGCCCCTAGTTCTTATATTATGGGAACAAGTAAATAACTTTTCCTTATTCACTTTCTCCACACCACTCATGATTTTATATACCTCTATCATATCCCCCCTTAGTCTCCTCTTTTCCAAGCTGAAAAGTCCTAGCCTCTTTAATCTCTCCTCATAGGGGACCCATTCCAAACCCCTAATCATTTTAGTTGCCCTTCTCTGAACCTTTTCTAGTGCCAGAATATCTTTTTTGAGATGAGGAGACCACATCTGTACGCAGTATTCAAGATGTGGACGTACCATGGATTTATATAAGGGCAATAAGATATTCTCCGTCTTATTCTCTATCCCTTTTTTTAATGATTCCTAACATCCTGTTTGCTTTTTTGACTGCCGCTGCACACTGCGTGGACGAATTCAGAGAACTATCCACGATGACTCCCAAGATCTCTTTCTTGATTAGCTGTAGCTAAATTAGCCCCTATCATATTGTATGTATAGTTGGGGTTATTTTTTCCAATGTGCATTACTTTACATTTATCCACACTAAATTTTATTTGCCATTTTGTTGCCCAATTACTAAGTTTTGTGAGATCTTTTTGAAGTTCTTCACAGTCTGCTTTGGTCTTAACTATCTTGAGCAGTTTAGTATCGTCTGCAAACTTTTCCACCTCACTGTTTACCCCTTTCTCCAGATCATTTATGAATAAGTTGAATAGGATTGGTCCTTGGGGAACACAACTAGTTACCCCTCTCCATTCTGAAAATTTACCATTTATTCCTACCATTTGTTCCCTGTCTTTTAACCAGTTCTCAATTCATGAAAGGACCTTCCCTCTTATCCCATGACAACTTATTTTACGCAAGAGCCTTTGGTGAGGGACCTTGTCAAAGGCTTTCTGGAAATTTAAGTACACTAGGTCCGCTGGATCCCCCTTGTCCACATGTTTGTTGACCCCTTCAGAGACTCTAATAGATAAGTAAGACATGATTTCCCTTTACAGAAACCATGTTGACTTTTGCCCAACAATTTATGTTCTTCTATGTATCTGACAATTTTATTCTTTACTACTGTTTCGACTAATTTGCCCAGTACTGACGTTAGACTTACCGGTCTGTAATTGCCGGGATCACCTCTAGAGCCCTTTTTAAATATTGGCATTACATTAGCTATCTTCCAGTCGTTGGGTACAGAAGCCGATTTAAAGGACAGGTTACAAACCGTAGTTAATAGTTCCGCAATTTCACATTTGAGTTCTTTCAGAACTCTTGGGTGAATGCCATCTGGTCCTGGTGACTTGTTACTGTTAAGTTTATCAATTAATTCCAAAACCTCCTCTAATGACACTTCAATCTGTGACAATTCCTCAGATTTGTTACCTATAAAGGATGGCTCAGGTTTGGGAATCTCCCTAACATCCTCAGCCATGAAGACTGAAGCAAAGAATTCATTTAGTTTCTCCGCAATGACTTTATCATCTTTAAGTGCTCCTTTTGTATCTCCATCGTCCAGGTCCCCCACCAGTTGTTTAGCAAGCTTCCTGCTTCTGATGTACTTTAAAAAAAAAAAATTACCTTTTGAGTTTTTGGCTAGCTGTTCTTCAAACTCCTTTTTGGCTTTTCTTATTACATTTTTACACTTAATTTGGCAGTGTTTATGCTCCTTTCTATTTACCCCACTAGGATTTGACTTCTACTTTTTAAAAGATGCCTTTTTATCTCTCACTGCTTCTTTTACATGGCTGTTAAGCCAGGGTGGCTCTTTTTTAGTTCTTTTACTGTGTATTTTAATTTGGGATATACATTTAAGTTGGGCCTCTATTATGGTGTCTTTGAAAAGTGTCAGTGCGGCTTGCAGGGATTTCACTCTAGTCACTGTACCTTTTAATTTCTGTTTAACTAATCATCTCATTTTTGCATAGTTCTCCTTTCTGAAATTAAATGCCACAGTGTTGGGCTGTTGAGGTGTTCTTCCCACCACAGGAATGTTAAATGTTATTATACTATGGTCACTATTTCCAAGCGGTCCTGTTACAGTTACTTCTTGGACCAGATCCTCTGCTCCACTCAGGACTAAATCAAGAATTGCCTCTCCCCTTGTGGGTTCCTGTACCAGCTGCTCCAAGAAGCAGTCATTTAAAGTATCGAGAAATTTTGTCTCTGCATTTCGTCCTCAGGTGACATGTACCCAGTCAATACGGGGATAATTGAAATCCCCCACTATTATTGAGTTCTTTATTTTGATAGCCTCTCTAATCTCCCTTAGCATTTCATAGTCACTATCACTGTCCTGCTCAGGTGGTCGATAATAGATCCCTCATGTCACAGAAAAACGTGGTGTCAAATGCAGCATCCATTATCAAAACAGGACACTGGAGCATCTTCTGAGGCTGTGTCCATAGCAGCTTTATTTACAAGCTGATATTGTTCAGGCTAAAATAGAAAGGGCTGCTATAGACAGTCTGGGTAGTTTTCCGTGGGCTGAGAAAGTATAAAACCCAGAGTGATGAGGAAGGGGGCCTTGGTCACTGCCTTTAATTGGGTTCTCTCCCCGCCCCGTAAGTTGTGAGTCTCATGGGTGTAAAGCCTGTTGACTCTCAGGTCAATATTCTTGGGTTTAATAATGTTCCCAGTCCTGGGTTAGTCTTTGTCTGCTCATCTGATGCCATCCATGCTTGCTCCCACCACCAGGAGAGAGACAGAAACTTCCTCTGACAACTGGACCTGGGTTCCAACCCAGCCTTCCAACCTGACCTCTGAACTCTTCCTGCACCTACCTACTGTTAAAATAGAAGCTTATTTTCCCCTCTATGTTTTATTAAGTCATTTTCCCACAGACATACCAGTAGGTTTGTAAGTCAGCTGAGAATGGTTGGTTGCCACCCAGGTAATATTTTCATCATCATTTAAGAAAAGAATTCTAGAAGGAAAGCTGGTTTTGTAACACGCAATCCCACCCCATCCTCCCTCATGTGTAAGTAGAGAGAAAGAGAGAGGCAGAAAGGGAGAAAGAGACCGACTCTCTGGTTTTTTTGTTTTTTCCAAGAATGCCTAAGTAACGTAGGGACACAAGTCCAACTGAAAGTCAATACAACTTATTATTATTATTTATATTATTGTAGTGTCTAGGAGTCCCAGTCAAGGCCCAAGACCCCATAGTGCTAGGCACTGTACAAAGACAGAACAAAAAGGCAGTGCCTAAGCATAAGCGTCATGCTAATATGTCACTTAAGTACTTTTGAAAACCCCATCCAGAAAGTTTACATCACGTGTGTGATTATTAAGGAGTCCAACCATGAGAAAGAACCCTGGACCGCTTAGCAATAACCATGAGATGCATCTAATCATCACAGCCAGGACACCACCCAGGCACTAGTTCATTTGGGCATTTTATCATTTAACAACACAGGGGTGTATATACAAGAGTATGATAGGATCATGCCCTTAGCCATGTCCACCGCAGGCACAACTGCAGGCTGCAGACATGCAGACCTTGCAGTAGTCTGACTTAGGTTTCAGGGACTTTCTTGCCTCCAGTTATGGAGGTAGCAGCCCCACAGCTCAGAACTACAGTAGACTAACCTCAAAAATGACAACCCCGATGAGGGGTGCCGCATGCATGATGACTTTGTGCCATGTGATGAACTAACAAGAGGATTCCACTCAGACAGGAATGGAGGGGGATGCACACAGGGACCTTGCTTTAGAAATGCCGTAGAAGTAGAGTGTGGTAACACAGGATGGCAATATCTCTGCACTTCTTTGCTCTATTGCAGCTAAAGAAGAAATTGTAGTCACCCAACACCAATTCCTTTACGCCAAGCAGTTTATAGCTGGTTGGAAATTTCAGTTAAAAGCACTGCTCAGGTACAAGAGATGCACATTATTAGAAGTATTTAGGCTTTAAAACAGAGCATTTTTCTTTAATTTCTGTGTAATTATTCCACATGTGAATTAAAGCATATATTAAAGCTTTCACCAGGAACTAAAAAAAAATATTTATAGTACAAAAATGATGTACTGATAACTTATCTGCTGATTCAGAATATGAGCTTCAAAACAAAGAAGCCTATATCCTTTATGCTTCTTTCACAGATACCAACAGTATCAGCTCCTTTGTTTAACTGTCTGTAGCATTCCTTACAAGGCATATGGTACTCTTTGCAATATATGTTTTGATATCATTTCTTATGCTCCCTCAGGCAATTCTTGCCTTAATAGCATCTCTCCTCCCCTTCAATAAGCGTGGTCGCCGACTAGGGCTGCCATACTTCTTAACAGTACCTAATAGTACAAACGGGACCAGGAAGAAAGTATGAATGGATTTCTCCCCATCCCAACCTCTGCCCCAAAGCGTACAAAAAGATTCCATAGTCTCGGTCACTCTTAAACAGGGCCCATTCCCTATTTACAGGTGATGGGGAAATCCTGATGAAAACTAAATTTGTCAAGTCTAGTCATGATTGACTTCAAATTTCAGAGCCTGTGACCTTCTCAAATTGTGACCTGGTCTCAGCCTGTGACCTTCTCAAATTACTTTCGGCTGAAATGTTAAGCACACATTTAAAAGAAAAGCTCAACAACCAGTCAGTATGCCAAAGACACCAGGTTTGTTTTACAAAAAAAATAAAACAACAAAAGGCTGCCTAATAATTGGGTTGTGTAAATTCAGTGCTTTTTAGGACGAAGGCTTAATGGCCGCTTAAGGAATGGAACATATTTTCATAAGCATCAGATAATGGCAAATATTATCCTCCATGTTATTTAAAAGGTCAGCTGGAAAATGATGTTCATCATGTACAGTTGGAAAGGCCCGTGTCATCAGAAATGTACAGCTGAAACAGGCATTGCTTCCTTGAAACCTTTGGAAGACCAAGCATTTACGTTCATAGTTAAAAGTTTACAAGAGGTAGGATACACTCTAGAGTCACATAAATATACCATTTTCTCTGCAAGGAGGCCAAGGTACCCTTTTTGATAACATATGTTTTTACAGAGAAACATAACTGGGCTCCAGTAACATCATACTCAAGTAACTACATTTTTAACATTCATTAAAGTCACTATGCCGTGGCTTCAATAACACTACCATCAAGCTGAAATGAGCGGTAATGATGTTATCATGCTGCCTTCAAGAGACGGTCTAAATAGCTCAACTCTGTTGGCTACACATGAATACAAAGGACTGGATAATATCTGAGCAGGGACAAGCAAAGCATATTCCTCCTTGGAAGGCCTGGGAGAGGACAATCATAACAGACTGAAACAGATTCTGTTGTGCTGGAACAACACTCTGAGCTTGGAAAAGCCAAAGGATACATAAGGGAAGCAAAATTGTCACATGGCGATCACCTAATGGACAGATGGGGGATATGATGTATTACATAGCCACAGAGCATATAGACTCACTGGGTGTGTAGGCGAAGGGCAGGCACAGAGCTGTCAGAGCAAACTCAGGCTGGTTTCTTATTAGCAGGAGAAAACAGGAAGTCAAATGGGCTCCAAAAGCAAAAAGGGTGAGCGTCTGGATGCTGAGCAATGTGCAGGGAAGGGTTGGATGGAATTAGAAAGCAGGTTGGAGGCACCAAGGGATGAAGTGAGAGACCCCAGGAAGGAGCTTTGAACAAGACCCAGATCTGAAGAGCGGATTGTTTCACAGTAAGAAATATTTTTAGTGTGATGTCCATGGCTTTTGCTGCCCAGCTCCCATGAATATTAAATCTCCCACACTGAACTGTTCGTGCCAAGTGATCTAAACTAGGAAGAGAGAGATATCAATGAGGGCAATACAAAATGGACCTAAGTGAAAGGATCTTGAGATGGGCAAAGAGAGCAGCTGTCACAGCCAAGTACGCAGAGAATTGCCAAGAAATTGAAGTTGATACATTCAAAGGCCGTAAGGAAGAGTGGAATCAGGGTTACGGGACACACTAGAATGGAAATTGCTCACTGACGTGTATTTCTTCCTTCCTCATTTTCCTTTGACTAGTTACTCTCCCCCATGAATCGCTCTCTAGCTGCCTCTCTAACATAGGGCTTCCCTCTGCTGTCACTGGTTCTCTCCCTGATGTTTTCTACCATGGGGTAAGAACGTTGTGCACAAATATCATCTGAATGTCTGGAACCTGAAATGACTTCAATCCAGACTTCCAGTGGAACAGTTACAGAACTTTAACCATCACAATTAAAGAGCAGTTTTTACTACCCCAAATTCAAAGGGAACTAGACTGAAAGTGCAATCATCCACGAAGTCATTAGCCTTTCAGTCATTTCCACTGCAGTTCACCAGACAACAGACTAAATGTTCCCTTCGTTTGACTCTTTGATCTCACTCCTGTCCCTGTTATCTCATTAGTTGTCCCCCGGAATCATTTGGTTTCCAGGTCCTGTGGATCCTCCCCTTAGGCTGGAGGGAGGTCCTTTAGCAGTGGGTGGGTCCTGGATTCCAATAGGAACAAACAATGTCTTTCAGACAGTTTGGTCTGGCTCTGAATGGACTGAATGCATACTAGATTTGTGTCGTGAGGCTACCTTTTTTTCTGTCTTTTCTACAACAAAGACAAGTAAAAACTAAAAATTCAATTACTGCTGCTGATGCGTGTCATATTTTCTGTATCATTTATGGAAAATTGTTTTCAGTAACTTAGCATTTCAGCAACAGAGAGTCCTGTGGCACCTTTAAGACTAACAGATGTATTGGAGCATAAGCTTTCGTGGGTGAATGCCCA